>NC_133650.1:36281714-36581714 GCF_009905375.1 Apium graveolens
ACACATCAACGATAAGGTAAATAGTTATCCGTTGATGAACAACACTATTTTATCCGTTGAAGGATAAAATTACCAGAAATGTATTTGTCTTTCAACGGATAATGAATATCCGTTGATAGAACAATTTTGGCTTTCAACGGATAGGGAATATCCGTTGATAGGATAAGTCTTGATTAAAGCCAGCTTTGTTCTTGCAGCAAATTCATTTCAGGCTACAAGACAGATTACATAGATGACATAGATTATGAATAGTTAAGCATACCTAACTCACTTACTAATCTTGTGAATGTTGATTCATCAAGTGGCTTGGTAAATATGTCTGCAATCTGCTTTTCACTTGGAACAAAATGAAGTTCCACTGTACCTTTCATCACATGTTCCCTAATGAAGTGGTACTTGATATCAATGTGCTTGGTTCTTGTGTGCTGCACTGGATTTTCAGTAATGGCAATGGCACTTGTGTTGTCACAAAATATTGGAATTTTGTCAACAGTTATACTATAGTCAAATAACTGATTCCTCATCCACAGTATTTGTGCACAGCAACTACCAGCTGCAATGTATTCAACTTCAGCTGTTGATGTGGAAACATAATTCTGCTTCTTGCTGAACCATGATACAAGCTTGTTTCCTAGAAATTGACAGGTGCCTGTTGTGCTTTTCCTGTCTAATTTGCAACCTGCATAATCTGCATCTGAGTAGCCAATTAGATCAAAACCAGACTCTCTAGGGTACCAAATTCTTAGATTTGGAGTCCCTTTGAGATATCTGAAAATTCTTTTAATAGCCACTAAGTGAGATTCTTTAGGGTCAGCTTGAAATCTAGCACAGAGACATGTAGAAAACATAATATCAGGTCTACTGGCAGTTAAATATAAAAGTGAGCCAACCATGCCTCTATAACTTATAATATCCACAGACTTTTCAGCCTTGTTTAATTCAAGCTTGGTGGCAGTGGCCATGGGAGTTTTTGCAGGTGAACAATCCATTAAGTCAAACTTCTTTAAAAGATCATAAATATATTTAGTTTGACTAATGAAAATTCCACCACTAACTTGTTTAACTTGTAAACCAAGAAAGTAAGTTAGCTCTCCCATCATGCTCATTTCATATTTACTTTACATTAATTTAGCAAACTTTTTACAAAGTTTATCATCTGTAGATCCAAATATAATATCATCTACATAAATTTGTACAAGTATCTTAGAGCCATTAACATTTCTAAAGAAGAGAGTTTTGTCAACAATACCTCTTGTGAGGTGATTATCTAGAAGGAACTTTGATAAAGTCTCATACCAGGCTCTAGGTGCTTGCTTTAGTCCATAGAGTGCTTTCAACAAATAATACACATTGTCAGGAAAATTTGGATCTTCAAAACCTGGAGGTTGGCTTACATAAACTTCTTCCTCCAATTCCCCATTTAGAAATGCACTCTTGACATCCATCTGATAGACTTTGAAATTGGCATTAGCTGCATAGGCTAGAAAGATTCTGATGGCTTCAAGTCTTGCAACTGGAGCAAATGTTTCATCAAAATTTATTCCCTCTTGTTGAGAATAGCCTTTGGCAACCAATCTGGCTTTATTCCTTATGCCAATGCCATTTTCATCTATCTTGTTTCTGAATACCCATTTTGTGTCAATAGAACTCTTGTTCTTTGGCTTGGGTACCAGCTTCCACACTTTGTTCCTCTCAAATTGGTTTAGCTCCTCTTGCATAGCTAAAATCCAATCTGGATCCATAAGAGCTTCTTCAACTCGCTTAGGTTCCTCCTGTGATAGAAAGCTACTATACAGACATTCATCTTGAGTAGCCCTTCTAGTTTGTACTTTAAATGTAGCATCACCAATGATCAGTTCAAAAGGGTGATTCTTGGTCCATTTCCTTTGAGGTGGTAGATTAGCCCTTGATGAGGTTGCCTCAGTATTGTCATGATGTGAGATAGAATGTTGATTTGTTAAAACTCCCCCTGAGTTGCTGATCCTTTGAAAGGAAATGGGAGTTCTATCAACTGATGAGGTGAAGTGATTATCCGTTGACAGACTGTGATCAATGGATGCTTCGTTATGAACTTCAACGGATGATGCACTTTGTCTTTCAACGGATGCTGCATTACTTCTTTCAACGGAAGCTGAATTTTGACTTTCAACGGATGCAGCATTCTGTGCATTATCCAAAGGCAGACTCTGGTTTCTTCTTGAGATGCCTTCTTCATCATTCTCATCTTCACTATCATCACTATATATCTCAATATTGTCAAATTTGAGTCCTTCATGATGTCCCTCATCTGTTAGTCCATCAATCTTTTTATCAGCAAACACAACATGTACAGATTCCATGACAATGTTAGTTCTTAGATTGTAGACCCTATATGATTTTCCAGCAGAATAACCAACAAATATTCCTTCATCAGCCTTTGCATCAAACTTTCCTTTGTGATCAGATTGATTCCTTAAGATGTAACATTTGCAACCAAAGACATGTAGAAAGTTTAAAGTTGGTTTTCTTCTCTTGAATAATTGATAGGGAGTCATGCATTTTGCTTGATTGATTAGAGAAATATTCTGAGTGTAACATGCACAGTTAACAACCTCAGCCCAAAAATAAGTTGGGAGCTTTGACTCCTCAAGCATTGTCCTTGCAGCTTCAATTAGTGATCTGTTCTTCCTTTCCACCACACCATTTTGTTGTGGAGTTCTTTGAGCTGAGAACTCATGCATGATCCCATTTACTCCACAGAACATCTTCATGGTTGAATTCTTGAACTCAGTTCCATTGTCACTCCTAATATTCCTTACTTTGAAATCAGGGTGATTGTTGACTTGCTTGATATGATTGATGATGATTTCACTAGCTTCATCCTTTGATCCAAGAAAATAAACCCATGAAAACTTTGAGAAATCATCTACAATCACTAGGAAGTATCTTTTCTTTGAAATTGACAATACATTGACTGGTCCAAAAAGATCCATATGTAGAAGTTGCAGTGGTTCATCAATTGCAGATTCAAGCTTCTTACTGAATGATACTTTCTTTTGCTTTCCTTTCTGACAAGCATCACACAGTCCATCCCTTGTGAATTCCACTAGAGGCATTCCTCTAACTAAGTCCTTTTTGACTAGATCATTCATTTCCTTGAAATTCAAATGGGACAGCTTCTTGTGCCATAGCCAACTTTCAACTGGACTTGCTTTGCTGAGAAGACAAGTAATGTATTCTGCATCTGTAGAGTTGAAATCAGCTAAGTACACATTTCCTTTTCTAACTCCAGTTAGAACCACTTTATTGTCCTTTTTATTTGTGACAATACATGCTTCAGAATTGAAGGAAACTGTATTCCCTCTGTCACATAGTTGACTGATGCTCAATAAATTATGTTTGAGACCATCAACCAATGCAACTTCATCAATGATGACATTTTCTTTTGAAATCAAGCCATATCCCATAGTGAATCCTTTGCTGTCATCTCTAAAGGTTATGGTAGGGCCAACTCTCTCCTTAAATTCTGTGAGCAGGGTGAAATCTCCTGTCATGTGTCTTGAACAACCACTGTCCAAGTACCATAGATTCCTTCTTTGTCCCTGCACACAACAAAATCAATCAAGTTGATTTTGGTACCCAAGTTTCCTTGGGTCCAGCCTTGTTAGTCTTTTTTCTAGACTTCATTCCTCCTGCATCTTTTGACTTAGGTAACTTTGGGTCAACCTTGGTATCAGATGTGGTTGGTTGAAGTATAGGGTTAGTCACAGAATCATTTAACACATTTGATTGAATTTGATAAGGCATAGGTTGTGCAAACATGTTATTCCACATAGGCATATTGTATGGCATTTGAGGCATACTAAATGCAGTAAAGTAAGGATTGTTAATGTATGGCATGTTTGCAAAATGTGCATGAGGATTCTGGTGAGACATAACAGGCATGACATGCAGAGGTGACATAGACATGTTAGGCATGGAGGGATTTGAAGGCATGGGAACATTTTTAACAGATTTGCAATTATCAGATAAGTGATTAACACTTTTACAATGTACACAGCTGTTATTCCTAATGAACTAACAATGAGATTTACAGAAGGGGGGTCGAATGTAAATCTCAAAACGTTTTCAAGTTTTGAGCAGTTTCAAAGGCTATGTGTTTAAGATAAACAAGTGTATGAATTGCTTTAAGCTAATACAGACAGATATATATTCAAACACTAATGTAAAGAACACAACATACCTTAAAAACTTTTCTGGTGGATTGTTGTTCCACCAGAGATGGTATTTCAGAAAATCTGTGATTCAAGAAGTTGATCACAGCTGCGTCCTAGTACAAACTAGATAATTTTTCTCTCAAGATTTTTCTAAACAGCTCTGGAAAAATTTTCTTCTAATTACTAGCTGCTACTTGGTTTATATATTACCAAGTTTACAAGTGAAGACAAAGATAAAAAGTACAATTATAAAATAAGTTCTCCACTTGTTTCTTCTCCATTTTACTCCAGTGTATTGTTGACTATTGCCTCTTTATACTAGAGTAGAACGGCTGCTTTTTCTGATGTTCCTGAAATAGGCTACCACATCTCAGTTGTCTCTGTCAACCCATGTGCCTCTGTTTGTAGGTACAACTACCACTTGTCAACTGCTATCTAACAGAACATCCGTTGAAGCCTTCATCCGTTGATGGCTTCATCCGTTGATGTGTTAGCAGTTGAAGCTCTATCCGTTGATGCACTCATCCGTTGAAGGATGTTATCCGTTGAAGCTTTAGAGACATCCGTTGAAGCTTTGTTTCTCATCCGTTGAAGGTCTTTAAGTTATCCGTTGACACCATTTTCATTTATACAAAATTACAAGGCATGAAATATTTACAATTGGCCTTCCTATCTGCATATCCTCTAGTAGTCAACATGACTTATATTTTCCCTCAATATTTAAGAATTATATCTCAAATTCAGAGACTGAAATGTGCTACAACACTAGATTATTTCTAAGTAAAGCTACACCATCAACGGATAGCCAAAATGGTCTTATCCGTTGAGGCTACAAACACTAGTTTTCTACTTAAGTGTTTTGTTAAACATATCATCAAACTAATGCACATATATTCCTAACAATCTCCCCCTATTTATGTCTATAAGAATTGTAGACATAAATTCAAGGTTAACTTGATGATAACAAAACACTTAACAAATATATGAACTGAAACTAAGTAGAAATTTAAAAGTGCTACAAAAGTGTATGTACTAGAAGGTAATTGAAGATTTACAGTATTTCTAAGGGTGCTCCTCTAGCCTGAGCAAATCATATTTTTCTTCTTTGTTCCCTGGTTTTCTTTCTTAGCCCCTTGTCATTTTCCTCAATTTGGAGTTGGAGTTGTCTGAAGAATTCAGCTTCATCTTCATCATTGATATCCAACTTAGATTGCATTTCTTTGAGAGTTTCATTGCTGGCAATCTTGAGTTGGTCTTCAAGTCTGAAAAATCTTCTGACTCCTTTATCATCTCTGAATTCCATCAACCAATGAGGTGATTTGTGAATTGTAGTTCCCCTTTCTTGAATGAGTAAGGTTCTGGGCAAAGCATTGGGCTCCCTCCAAGTTTTCCTTATGTTGGCAATCTTGTTGAGAATTTCAGTCTTGGCAGTTCTGGTAAAGCCAGAATCCTTTTGTATGGCTGAAAAGACTCTGATCAAGGTAGAGTAGCCTTCATTCAGAATCCTGTAGAGAGGCCATGTTCTTTCCCCAGCTCCTTTGTATCTGAACACCAATCTCTCTGGTAGCTGTCTGTAGGCAGCAATATCCCTTACATCCTCCAGCTCATCTAGATAGAGTTCAATGTCTGAAATTTCTTTTATGTCACAGATGTGAACATAATCATCTTTAGAAATGGGTGGCTTAGGGTTAGGTTGATGTTTTTGAGTGAATTTCTTAGAGTTTAGGGGAGGTGTAG
This sequence comes from Apium graveolens, assembly GCF_009905375.1. Lineage (NCBI taxonomy): Eukaryota > Viridiplantae > Streptophyta > Magnoliopsida > Apiales > Apiaceae > Apium > Apium graveolens. The sequence continues at coordinate 36,287,648 of NC_133650.1, forward strand.
ATTTGGATTTTCTTTTCTGTTTCTTTGGTAGTGGAAGAGTGGTTAAAAAGGTAGGCAAATTGATGGTGTCCCAATCAATAGGTTCCTCTTTTGGGATGATTGGTTCACCATGGATGTTTATAGTGGGATCAGCAACAAAGGGTTCAGGTATGGAAGGTAGAGATTTAGTTTCTTCAGTGTTGTCTTCACTCCTTCTATGTGCCTTGGCCTTTCTTCTGTTTCCCTTCTGCCATTCCTCTTTTTCCTCCATACTTTCACCAAATATACTCCCAAAAACCTCATCTAAGTTTGCAATCTTGTCTTCACCCCTGACTTCAATTCCTTTCTCATTTTCAACTAGACTTGACTTTAGCTTTTGTTCAAGCTTTGCTTGTGCTCTTTTGTCAGCCTTGAGTTTTTCAGCTTCTTTCTTTAACCTTTTGGTTTCTTCCCTCTTGGCTATTGAGAATTTAGGATGTCCTTGCATCACACATATGCTCTTTCCCTCTCTAAAGATAATAGCCATGTTTCTCCTTACTGCCTCATCCATGGTCTCCTTGTGTTTTATGATGCTAGCACCCAAAACTTTGTCTTCATCAGGCTTTGGAAGAGGAAAGTCCACTTCTTCCATTTGAGCAAAGTCTAGAGGGTTCTTTGTGGAGTCCTTGCTGGATCTAGTGTTGCGCTTGAGAACCATAGGTTTTAGATTCTTGAAAGAAGTCTCTCCAACCTTATTTCTCCTTTCTGGCTTGTGCTCCATATTGATTGGTTCAACCTTTGTGCTATGTTTCACAGATATTGATTTATCTTGTGTAGAGCCAAACAACTGTTGCACCCTTTCATCAATTCTCCTCCTTTGCTCTTTCACTTGAATTTCAGCTGCTGCTAGCTGGATTAAATCAATTCCATCAGGCTTTCCTTTGATTTGAATGATTGGAGAAGTAGTGATGGCAGGAACTAGCACTTTAGATATTTGGATTTTTGTAGATGGCTCTCCTTCCCCTTCCCTTTTACTCTCCCCCTTTTTGTTATCATCAAGGAGAGGGGTCAAGCCCTGTGCTTTTGCCAGCTACATAAGTAGATTTGTTTGAGATTGTTGGTTGTGAAGAATGGTGGCCACAGAATCTTCAATAACTTGAACTCTGTCTTCCAATTTGGCCAGCCTCTTTTCAGTATGTGATTCCTTTTTCAATCTCAACAAAATGTCCTGCATTGTACCATAGGGCATGACTGAATCCAATTTTTCAGAATTGTAGGATTTCAAGTCAGCAATATCCTTTCTGAGTTCATCCACACTCAGATTCTGTCTTACTTGCTGCAACTTCATGAGATGCAGTGAGTCCAAGTGAGCTGTAAGGATAGCCTTTGTACCTGCATGAGAAGTTTTCTGAATGGCCTGTTGGATAGTACTGATTTGTTTGACTAAGGAGACATTGAATTGCCCTGTTGTATACTCCTTTGTTAAGGCCTATTCAGGTAGATTTGGAATAGAACTAGGGCCTTCATCTCCCCCTAAGTTCATGCTTCCATCAGAAGAAACAAAGTCATCATCATCAGAATTTACTCCAAATTCTTCAGATGACTCACCAGCTTTTGAAGGCATCTTGTTAATAGCAGCTTTGTCCCTTTGAAGAGATGCTGTTGTATGTACTAGATGTAGTGTCTTTTCTGCCTCCACATTGCCCTGTGCGGCCAATAATTGATAGGCTGAAACAGGATGAGTAAAAGTGTCAGCATCCAAGGAAATGTTATCAATTACAGCTTTGTAATGTTGTTGAAATTGTCTTTCCTTTTCAGCATCATTCACAATCATTGACTCACTAGCAATGGCTGGATCCATCCTTATATATTCTATACCTGCTTTTCTCTCATTTTCTCTATGTTCTTGCATCAGGGGCTCCCCCTGGCTCACACAACTCACTCCCTCACCTTCACCTACTAAGGTGGTACTCCTCTCACTTACTTTTGCTATGCTGGAAAAAATAGCATGCATGTTTGAGCTCTCAATCTCTCCTTTTGCCTGGGAGCAACCCAGCCTCTCACTCAAATTGTCACTCCCTTCCCTCAGTCCTAGAAGTGATTGTACAGTAATCAAGTCTTCTACACTTGGAATTGTTTCAGTTGTGTGTGTAGAGACTATCAACGGATGAGGAATAGCCGTTGAAGGTGAAACTGATGGTATCAACGGATAACTGCTGTTAAGCTTATCCGTTGAAGAACAACCACTTGTCAACGGATGAGTGATATCCGTTGAAGAAGGAAAAGAAGTAGAAATTGAAAGTGATATAACTGTTGAATCTGTGTAGATTGATATGAGTTTTGGTGACACAGATCCTTCAATTACATCTGAAAGAATTTGCGGGTGATCCAACAAATCATCTAAAAGATGATGATCACCTGTATTTGAGTGGGGCTCCTCCCTGAGTTATAAAGAGGGAGAATCAGGAATTGATGGGAATAACATATCCACATCTAGAGATGGTGATGAAGTGTGTGGTGATTGATGTGTGTTAATTGTGAGAGAATGGGGCTGTGACTCCACATTTGTTGGAGCCACATCAAACTGAGTTTGAGAAGGCATAGATACAGATGGATGTATCTGTGCAGTGTGTGCACCCTGTGTAGAAGATTGGGTTCTTGCTCTCTTTCTTCTAATAAAGGCTTTTATTGGTGAGTGTTTGGCTTTAGTGTCCCTCCCTCGTTTGTTCTGTGTTCCTGGTTGGGAACTATTTTCAATAGTTACATCCTTTTGGGAGGATGCAGCTAGGGATATGCTAGTAACCCTTTCAACCACCACAGCTTTTTGAGAAACTGTGGCTTGGCTAGCTTGGGAAGCACTTATCTCTCCTTCCTTATCCTGGGGGTTTCTTTGATGTTCACCCCTCCCCTCACCACTCACACCCTATTCACTCCCCTCAGGGTTAATGGTAGATGTTACAACTGTTGTCTTTTGAGAAACAACAGAGGTAGTTTTCTTTGTCTTTGATTTTGAAAGTTTAGTTTTGGTGACCTTGGTAGGAATCTGTTGGGGCATTGTCACAGATTCCATGGCCACACTAGAAGATAAAGAAATAGAGGGGTTGGAAGAAGTAGGAGTTGTAGAAGCAATTACCTTACTTACCTGAGGTGCATTCATGATTGGTAAATATACCAATGGCACACTGCTGTTGAGATCCATTCTCAATAAATCTGCAAGAACTCTTTTCTCTTGTGCCCAGCACTTGAGTTTATTATTCTCATTGGTTATGACCAAACCTTTAGCAACATGGTTAGCCAATAACATAAAGAATCTAGCATAATAGATGTTATTAGATCTATTAGCTTTGTTACCTAATCTAGTACCCAATTCTAGCATAACATAGTTGCTAAAATTAAAATACCTATCAGAAACAAGCATATAGAGCATATTAACAAGAGATGAAGTTATGGCATCAAAATTGCTAATTTTCCCAGAGAAAACCTTGATAAAGGCATCCCCAAGAAAACTCCATTCTTTCCTAAGGCCTTTTCTTTTAATACTCCCTAAACTAGCAGAGTTAAGAGAATAACCTAAGGAATCTAACATGCTGGATACATCATTATCAGTGTGTGGTGTCATGGCATTGTTCTCAGGTAATTTAAAACATGCTAGTAAATCATCACAGTTAACACAGTGATTTTTACCTTTGAGGGTGAAGGAGATAGTCATATCTATTGAGTTGAACTCAGCAGTTGTCCAAAGCTCCTCAACTACTTCACAGTAAATCGTTGGGGCTTCCAGCATTGCATAGCTAAGTTTACAGTTTTTGATAAAGTCCATCATTTTGTGATAATCGGAGTGGGCTTCATTCTTTTCTACCAAAGCTATGAAATTGTTCTTCTCATAGATGAACCCAGATTGAGACATAATCTTTACTACTGGTGCCATTGTTGTGAGTAGAAATTGCAGAGAATAACTTGAAGGTTTTGCAGAGAGAAAATGGTAAAAGCTTTGAAATTTCAAGAAAGCGTAAAGTAAAAATGAAAAATCAGAAGGGCTTATATACTTTCTCAAATTAAAAAGCATAAATAAAAGATTAAACAATAAATATATGTAAGTGAATTTCAGCCGGTTAAGAATAAACTGTAAGTATTCTAAAAACTACCTTTAAAACAAATATATACAGCTGTATGTATGAGTATCAACGGTTAAGATAATAGAATCAACGACTGTGAAACACCTGAATCGACTGATGTGATATTTCAACAGATAAAGTAAACTGTCATCCGTTGAAGAGCACTTCAGTTTTATCCGTTGACGGATAAAAAAAATTCAAAAATGTATATGTCTTTCAACGGATAATGAACATCCGTTGACAGAACAATTTTGACTTTCAACGGATAGGGAATATCCGTTGATGGAATAATCTGTGTTAAAAATCAAATTTGTTCTAGCAGCTAATACATTTCAGGCTTCAATACAGATTGCAATAAGGACATGAATTTTAAGAGTAATTAAGCATACCTAGCTCACTTACCAATCTTGTGAATGTTGATTCATCAAGTGGCTTGATAAATATGTCTGCAATTTATTGTTCACTTGGAACAAAATGAAGTTCCACTGTACCTTTCATCACATGTTCCCTAATGAAGTGGTACTTGATATCAATGTGCTTGGTTCTTGAGTGCTGCACTGGATTTTCAGTAATGGCAATGGCACTTGTGTTGTCACAAAATATTGGAATTTTGTCAACAGTCATACCATAGTCAAATAACTGGTTCCCCATCCATAGTATTTGTGCACAGCAACTACCAGCTGCAATGTACTGAGCTTCAGCTGTTGATGTGGAAACAGAATTCTGCTTCTTGCTGAACCATGATACAAGCTTGTTCCCTAGAAATTGACAGGTGCCTGTTGTGCTTTTCCTGTCTATTTTGCAACCTGCATAATCTGCATCTGAGTAGCCAATTAGATCAAAACCAGACTCTCTAGGGTACCAATTCCTAGATTTGGAGTCCCCTTGAGATATCTGAAAATTCTTTTAATAGCCACTAAGTGAGATTCTTTAGGGTCAGCTTGAAATCTAGCACAGAGACATGTAGAAAACATTATATCAGGTCTACTAGCAGTTAAATATAAAAGTGAGCCAACCATGCCTCTATAACTTGTAATATCCACAGACTTTTCAGCCTTGTTTAATTCAAGCTTAGTGGCAGTGGCCATGAGAGTTTTTGCAGGTGAATAATCCATTAAGTCAAACTTCTTTAAAAGATCATAAATATATTTAGTTCGACTAATGAAAATTCCACCACTAACTTGTTTAACTTGTAACCCAAGAAAGTAAGTTAGCTCTCCCATCATGCTCATTTCATATTTACTTTGCATTAATTTAGCAAACTTTTTACAAAGCTTATCATCTGTAGATCCAAATATAATATCATCTACATAAATTTGTACAAGTATCTTAGAGCCATTAACATTTCTAAAGAAGAGAGTTTTGTCAACAGTACCTCTTGTGAAATGATTATCTAGAAGGAACTTTGACAAAGTCTCATACCAGGCTCTAGGTGCTTGCTTTAGTCCATAGAGTGCTTTCAATAGATAATACACATGGTCTGGAAAATTTTGATCTTCAAAACCTGGAGGTTGGCTTACATAAACTTCTTCCTCCAATTCCCCATTTAGAAATGCACTCTTGACATCCATCTGATAGACTTTGAAATTGGCATTAGCTGCATAGGCTAGAAAGATTCTGATGGCTTCAAGTCTTGCAACTGGAGCAAATGTTTCATCAAAATCTATTCCCTCTTGTTGAGAATAGCCTTTAGCAACCAATCTGGCTTTATTCCTTATGACAATGCCATTTTCATCCATCTTGTTTCTGAATACCCATTTTGTGTCAATGGAACTCTTGTTCTTTGGCTTGGGTACCAGCTTCCAAACTTTGTTTCTCTCAAATTGGTTCAGCTCTTCCTGCATAGCTAATATCCAATCTGGATCCATTAAGGCTTCTTCCACTTTCTTAGGTTCCTCCTGAGATAGAAAACTACTATACAGACATTCATTTGGAGTAGCTCTTCTTGTTTGCACTTTAGATGATGCATCACCAATGATCAGTTCAAAGGGATGATTCTTGGTCCATTTCCTTTGAGGTGGAAGATGTGCTCTAGATGAGGTGGCCTCAGTATTGTCGTGATGTGAGACAGAGTGTTGATCAGTTGAAACTCCCCCTGAGTTGTTGGTCCTTTGCAGGGAACTTGGAGTTCTATCAACTGATGATGTAAATCGATTATCCGTTGATGAACTATGATCAACGGATGCTTCATTATGTACTTCAACGGATGATGCACTATGTCTTTCAACGAATACTGCATTGCCTCTTTCAACGGATGCAGAATTCTGTGCATTATCCAAGGGCATATCTTGAATCCCTTTTGAAGTATCATTTCCATCAACCTCCTCTTCACTATCATCACAATATATCTCAATGTTGTCAAATTTGAGTCTTTCATGGTGTCCCTCATCTGTTAGTCCATCAATCTTTTTATCATCAAACACAACATGCACAGATTCCATAACAATGTTGGTTCTTAGATTGTAGACCCTATAAGATTTTCCAGCTGAGTAACCAACAATTATCCCTTCATCAGCCTTTGCATCAAACTTCCCTTTATGGTCAGATTGATTTCTCAGTATAAAGCATTTACATCCAAAGACATGAAGAAAGTTTAGAGTTGGTTTTCTTCTCTTGAACAACTGATAAGGAGTCATGCCTTTAGCTTGATTGATCAAAGAAATATTCTGAGTGTAGCAGGCACAATTAACAGCTTCAGCCCAGAAATATGTTGGTAACTTTGATTCTTCAAGCATTATTCTGGCAGCCTCAATTAAAGATCTGTTCTTTCTTTCAACTACCCCATTTTGCTGAGGTGTTCTTGGAGCTGAGAACTCATGCATGATTCCATTTTCTTCACAGAACAGCCTTATTGTCAAATTCTTGAACTCAGTTCCATTGTCACTCCTGATATTCCTAACTTTCAAGTCAGGATGATTATTGACTTGCCTGATGTGATTGATAATGATTTCACTTGCTTCATCCTTTGATCCAAGAAAATAGACCCATGAAAACTTTGAGAAATCATCCGCAATCACCAAGCAATATCTTTTTCTTGCAATTGACAATACATTGACTGGTCCAAACAAATCCATATGTAGCAGCTGTAATGGTTCATCAATTGTTGTTTCAAGCTTCTTTTCGAATGATGCTTTCCTTTGTTTGCCTTTCTGACAAGCATCACACAAACCATCCCTTGAGAATTCAACAAGAGGAATTCCTCTACCTAAGTCCTTTTTGACTAGATCATTCATTGTCTTGAAATTCAAATGGGATAGCTTCTTGTGCCATAGCCAACTTTCAACTGAACTTGCTTTGCTGAAGAGACAAGTAATAGATTCTGCATCTGTAGAGTTGAAGTCAGCTAAGTACACATTTCCTTTTCTAACTCCAGTTAGAACCACTTTGTTGTCTTTCTTACTGGTGACAACACAGGCTTCTGAATTGAAGGAAATTATATTCCCTCTATCACATAGTTGACTGATGCTCAGTAAGTTGTGCTTGAGACCATCAACTAATGCAACTTCATCAATTATGACATTCCTTGTTGAAATCAAGCCATATCCCATAGTAAACCCTTTGCTGTCATCTCCAAAGGTTATGCTAGGGCCAGCTCTCTCCTTAAACTCTGTGAGCAGGGAGAAATCTCCTGTCATGTGTCTTGAACAGCCACTGTCCAAGTACCATAGATTTCTTCTTTTTCCCTGCACACCATAAAATCAATCAAGTTGATTTTGGTACCCAAGTTTCCTTGGGTCCATTCTTGTTAGCCTTTCTCCTAGACTTCATTCCTCCTGCATCTTTAGACTTAGGTAACTTTGAGTCAACCTTGATCTTAGATGTAGTTGGTTGAGGTGTAGGGTTAGTCACAGAATCATTTAGCACATTTGGAATTTGATAAGGCATGGATTGTGCAAGCATGTTATTCCATATTGGCATATTGTATGGCATTTGAGGCATACTAAATGCAGCAAGATAAGGATTGTTAAAATATGGCATGTTTGCAAAATGTGCATAAGGATTCTGTTGAGACATAACAGGCATAGCATGCAGAGGTGATGCAGACATATTAGGCATAGAAGAGGGCACATGTATGGGAGTTTTCTTAATAGATTTACAATTAGCAGATAGATGATTAACACTACTACAATGCACACAGCTTTTTTTAGGAGCATACTTATCAGGTGTGTAATTGTTATGTTTGTTAACCCCTACCTTCCCATTTCTATTAGATTTCCTTTTAGTTTCCTTTTTATCCTCAACCACTTTGAGCCTATTCTTTAACTGTTCTAAGGTTATGTGTCCTATATTCACCTTACTGAAATCTTTGGATGTGCTTGCTTCTTCTTTGACAAAGTTCTTGGAAGTTGAACCAAACTTTTTGTTGAGTTTCTTTAGATTTTCACTTTTAGAAACATCTTCCTGTTTTAATTTAGGAACCTTCAACGGATGTTCCTTTTCTTCCTTCAACGGATAGCTTTCATCATCCGTTGATTCCACATCCGTTGACAGTCCATCAATTAATTCCATTTTCTTTTTGTTTTTATCCCAGGCAGTCTCACAGAATGATTCAATTCCTTGGACCTTGGCAATTTGAGCACTAACATCCCTAGATGTCTTCCAGGATTTAATCACCTCTTGCTCTCTCTCTAATTGATTAGAAAGTATTTCTACTTTCTTAACAGATTCAGCTAGTTCATTTTCAACAGATATACAATATAGCTTAGTTTTCTCTAGGTCAATCAACTTATCTTCTAACACAACATTTCTAACACTTAAAAACAAATTGTCTCTTTAATCCTACTATTTTCTTTAGCAAGAGATTTAAGAGACACACGCAAATGATACAGTTCAGTAGACATGTCATTAAAAGCATCATTGCACTCTTCTTTAGTAAGCTGTGTTAAATCAGTAGTGATTACCTGGTTGCTTGATGAACTAACTTCATTTTCCTCAGAATCAGCCATGAGAGCCAAGTTGACATATTCCACATCTTCATCCTCTTCTTCTCCATCAGCTGCCCAGTCTTTTTCTTGAGTAATGAAAGCCCTCTCCTTTTGCTTGAGCAGATCAAAATATTTCTTTTTGTAATCTACTTGGTCAAATTTCTTCTTTTCAGAAGTTGGCTTTCTGCACTCACTTGCAAAGTGTCCACTTATACCACAATTGAAACACTTGAACTTGGATTTGTCCACCATGTTCTTATGAGGTTTAGTGGCTCTGGTGTTTTTCCTAAATTTCATCTTTGCAAATCTTCTGGACAGAAATGCAAGATGCTCATCAATACCATCAGAGTCATCTTGGCTGGAGTTGTCTTCATTCTCAGCAACTTGCTCCTTACCCTTGCTTGATTCTGATTTGCTTGTGCCATCTTTGGAGTTTAATGTAGATCTCACAGTTTCTTGTCTGCATTCTTTCTCATTTTCAGCTACCAAGGCAACTGAACCTCCTTTCTTTCTTCCCTTCTCCAATACCTCATCCTGTTCCAGCTCTAGTTCATAAGTCTTCAAGATTCCATATAATCTTTCAAGAGTGAAGTCCTTATAATCTTGAGAGTTTCTCAAGGAAACAGTCATGGGTTTCCATTCCTTTGGAAAGGATCTTAAAAATTTAAGATTTGAATCCTTCACCTAGTACACTCTACCATACAGCTTCAGTCCATTCAACAGCTTTTGGAATCTATTGAATGTGTCATTTAAAGATTCATTTTCTTCAAAATGAAAATACTCATACTGTTGAATGAGAAACTGCATTTTGTTTTCTTTCACTTGTTCTGTACCTTCACACAGTAGCTGAACTGTGTCCCAAACCTCTTTGGCAGTTGTGCAATTTATCACATTATCAAACATATCCTTGTCAAGACCATTAAACAAAATGTTCATAGCCTTCTTATCCTTGTGGACTTCTTTTGTGTCTTCCATTGTCCATTCTGCTCTAGGTTTTAGAATGGATTGACCAACAGCAATTGTGGCTGTAGCAACTGTGGCTACTTTGTGGGGAATGTGAGGACCATTCTCAATGCAGTTTACATAACCTTCATCTTGGGAGAGTAGATGAAGGTGCATTTTCACCTTCCAATGGTGATAACTGTCTTTGTCAAGAACTAGGATTTTTACTCCAATATCCTTCTTACTCATCTTTGTTAGTTTCCAAGATCTTTTAACTCTTTGTGTGTCAAGAGCTAGCTCTGATACCAATTGTTATTCCTAATGAACTAACAATGAGATTTACAGAAGGGGGGTTGAATGTAAATCTCAAAACTTTTTCAAGTTTTGAGCAGTTTCAAAGGCTATGTGTTTAAGATAAACAAGTGTATGAATTCCTTTAAGCTAATACAGACAGATATATATTCAAACACTAATGTAAAGAACACAACAGACCTTAAAAACTTTTCTGGTGGATTATTGTTCCACCAGAGATGGTATTTCAGAAAATCTGTGATTCAAGAAGTTGATCACAGTTGCGTCCTAGTACAAACTAGATAATTTTTCTCTCAAGATTTTTCTAAACAGCTCTGGAAAAATTTTCTTCTAATTACTAGCTGCTACTTGGTTTATATATTACCAAGTTTACAAGTGAAGACAAAGATAAAAAGTACAATTATAAAATAAGTTCTCCACTTGTTTCTTCTCCATTTTACTCCAGTGTATTGTTGATTATTGCCTCTTTATACTAGAGTAGAACGGCTGCTTTTTCTGATGTTCCTGAAATAGGCTACCACATCTCAGTTGTCTCTGTCAACCCATATGCCTCTGTTTGTAGGTACAACTACCACTTGTCAACTGGTATCTAACAGAACATCCGTTGAAGCCTTCATCCGTTGATGGCTTCATCCGTTGATGTGTTAGCAGTTGAAGCTCTATTCGTTGATGCACTCATCCGTTGAAGGATGTTATCCGTTGAAGCTTTAGAGATATCCGTTGAAGCTTTATTTCTCATCCGTTGAAGGTCTTTAAGTTATCCGTTGACACCATTTTCATTATAACAAAATTACAAGGCATGAAATATTTATAATTGGCCTTCCTATCTGCATATCCTCTAGTAGTCAACATGACTTATAATTTCCCTCAACATTTAAGAATTATATCTCAAATTCAGAGACTGAAATGTGCTACAACACTAGACTTATTTCTAAGTAAAGCTACACCATCAACGGATAGCCAAAATGGTCTTATCTGTTGAGGCTACAAACACTAGTTTTCTACTTAAGTGTTTTGTTAAACATATCATCAAACTAATGCACATATATTCCTAACAACAGCTTTTTCTAGGAGCATACCTATCAGGTGTATAATTGTTATGTTTATTAATCCCTACCTTCCCATTTCTTTTAGATTTTCTTTTAATTTCCTTCTTATCCTCAACCAACTTAAGCCTATCTTTCAACTGATCTAAAGTCATGTGTCCTATATTCACCTTACTGACATCTCTGGATGTGCTAGCTCCTTCTTTGACAAAGTTCTTGAGAGTTGAATCATTCTTTTCATTTTTAAAAGAACTTGCCTGTTTTAATTGATGAGCCTTCAACGGATGCTCCTTTTCTTCCTTCAACGGATAACTTTCATCATCCGTTGATTCCACATCCGTTGACAATCCATCAATTAATTCTAACTTCTTTTTGTTTTTCTTCCAGGCATCCTCACAGAATGATTCAATTCCCTGAACCTTGGCAATTTGAACACCAACATCCCTAGATGTTTTCCAGGCCTTGATTACCTCTTGCTCACTTTCTAACTGTTTAGAAAGAATTTCTACTTTCTTAAAAGCTTCTTCTAGTTCACTCTCGACAGTCAAGCATTTAAGTTTAATCTTTTCAAGCTCAATTACATGACTCTCTAACACATCATTCCTATCACTTAAAAACACATTATTTTCTTTGATCCTAGTGTTTTCTTTAGCTAGTGATTTAAGAGAAACACGCAAATGATATAATTAATTGGACATATCATTTATGGCTTCATTACATTCATGTTTAGAAAGCTGAGAGAGATCAGTAGTAATTACCTGGTTGCTTGATGAACTAGTTTCATTTTCATCAGAATTAGCCATCAGGGCTAGGTTGACATATTCCACATCATCATTTTCATTTACCCCATCTGCTGCCCAATCATCTTGAGTGAGAAAAGCTCTTTCCTTTTGTTTGAACAAATCAAAATACTTCCTTTTGTAATCAACTTGCTCAAATTTCTTTTTCTCAGAATTTGGCTTCCTACACTCACTTGCAAAGTGTCCACTAATGCCACAGTTGTAACATTTGAACTTTGATTTGTCCACCATGTTTTTGTTTGGCTTAGTGAACTTTGTGTTTTTCCTGAACTTCATCTTTGCAAACCTCCTGGACAGAAAGGCCAGATGTTCATCAATATCATCAGATTCATCCTGACTGGAATTGTCTTCATCCTTAGCAACTTGCTCTTTACCCTTGCTTGATTCTGATTTGCTTGTTCCAATTTTGAGACTTGGCATTGTCTTTTCCTCATTTCTGGCTTCAACCTTTTCACTGTCAGCTACAAGTGCAACTGATCCTCCTTTTCTCTTTCCCTTTTCCAACAGCTCATCTTGCTCCATCTCAAGTTCATAGGTCTTCAAAATTCCATATAATCTTTCAAGTGTGAAGTCCTTATAATCTTGAGAATTTCTTAGAGAAACAGTCATAGGCTTCCATTCCTTTGGTAAAGACCTTAGAAATTTTAGATTGGAGTCCTTGACTTGGTACACTCCCCCATATAGCTTTAATCCATTCAATAGTTTCTGAAATCTGTTGAATGTATCATTCAATGATTCTCCTTCTTCAAAGTGGAAATATTCATATTGTTGAATGAGAAGCTGCATTTTATTTTCTCTAACTTGCTCAGTGCCTTCACAGATAAGCTGCACAGTATCCCAAATTTCCATAGCAGTTTGGCTATTGATGACATTGTCAAACATATCTTGATCCAGGCCATTAAACAAAATGTTCATGGCTTTCTTGTCCTTGTGGACCTCTTCAATATCTTCAATAGTCCATTCTGCCTTTGGCTTGGGAATAGACTGTCCAACAGCAACTGTAGCAGTAGCAGCTGTGGCCACCTTGTGTAGGATGTGAGGACCATTCTCAATGCAGTTGATGTAGCTTTCATCTTGAGAGAGAAGATGTAAATGCATCTTCACCTTCCAGTGATGATAGTTATCTCTTTCCAGGGTTGGAATCTTTACACCAATATCCTTCTTACTCATGCTGTTAGCAGAATAGATCTTTAAACTCTTTATATGTTAAGAGCTTGCTCTGATACCAATTGTTATTCCCAGTGGACTAACAATGAGATTTACAGAAGGGGGGGTTGAATGTAAATCTCAAAACTTTTTCAAGTTTTGAGCAATTTGTAAGACTAAGTGTTTGAGTGATCAAATGTGTGTGAATTGCTTGGAGCTGATGCAGACAGATATATATTCAAACACAAATGTAATGAACACAAAGAACTTAAAAACTTTTCTGGTGGATTTGTTGTTCAACCAGAGATGTGTTATTTCAGAAAATCTGTGATTCAAAATTAAATCACAGCTGCTTCCTAGTACAAACTAGATGATTTTCTCTCTTGATATTTCTAAACAACTCAGGGAAAATTCATTTCTAATTACTAGCTACTACTTGGTTTATATAATACCAAGTTTACAAGTGAAGACAAAGATAAAGTACAATAAGACAATAGTTCTCCACTTGTTTCTGTTCCATTTTTATCCAGTGTAATATGGAATTATCTGTTGACTTTCCATTATAAACCAGACTAAAAACAGCTGCTTTTTCTACTGTCCTGAAATAGGCTACCACATCTCTGTCAATCCATGTGCCTCTGTCAGCTTTGTTAACTGTCACTATCAACTGCTATGAGACTGAGCATCCGTTGAAGCTTTCATCCGTTGATGGCTTTATCCGTTGATGCTCTAGCATTGCATCCGTTGAAGCTTTCATCCGTTGATGGCTTTATCCGTTGATGCTCTAGCAGTTGAAGCTTTATCCGTTGAAGCACTTATCCGTTGAAGCACTTATCCGTTGAAGCGTTAGAGACATCCGTTGAAGCTTAGTTTCTTATCCGTTGAGGGTCTTCAATATCCGTTGACACTTCTTCACTTATACAAAATTACAAGGCATGAAATATTTACAATTAGCCCTCCTACTTGTACATCCATTAGTAGTCAACATGACTGATTATCTCCTAACAACATCTAAGAATTACAGCTTGAAATCAGAGAGTGAGATGTGCTTCAATACCAAACTTATTGCTAAGTAAGGCTATTCCTTCAACGGATAGCCAAGATGGTCTTATCTGTTGAGGCTACAAACACTAGATTTCTACTAAAGTGTTTTGCTGAACTTATCATCAAACTAATACACATATTCCTAACATTGTTTCACTAGACATTCGGTTGTGAGTGTATCTCTTTAGTTTACCCTACATCATGTTCTATACCCCCAGTTTAGAACTTGTCCTATGAAGCGATTGTACCTACGAGGATGGATTCGAGAATTACAGTAAATGGTGAGCGCTTGAGATATAAATAAAGGTGAGAAGAAGTTTAGAAAGAAGATTTAAGTGTTTCAGAGGATAGCTGTTATCGGGTTAAAAGAAGCCATTAGTGACTAAGCCACCCGTGAATAATTATGGGAGGGATTAGCTAAATTTTGAAAAGAGCTAGTGAAAAAGGTATAAATCTGAAATTTTTGGTGGAATTAAATGATGGTGCTAAGATAAATGCGATATGTAAAGTAGTGATGTGATGTGATATGGGCAAACTTTGTTTTATGAAATAGACTTGTTGACTATTGGATAGCCTATTCTACTTAACTACTGCAACGATAATGTACGGGAGCCTTGATGTGAAGCTACGAATAAGATAATGTATGACAACAATTGAAGTTTCGTCGATTAAGGAAGGTAAGTGGACTCGATAAAGGAGAAAAGGTAGATCGAAGTGAACAGACCTTTATGTGATTGTTTCTTTAAATTGGTACCTTGTTATAGGTCGGAAGGACAACAACCAACTCATATAGTAAGGACAACCGGACTTGTGATTTTCAAAATTTTTAACAAGTTTTCCAAGAAGATTTTCCTTACAAAATTTCCAAAAGCCTTTTTAAATAAAATAAGTTTTAAACCTTGGTTGTCAAGTTACTACTTGAGTTTCTTGTTTGTTAGAAATTCCGGATTACCTGGAAGGATGCTGCTTCAAACTTAGTATTGCTAATTTCAAGAACGAAGTAACCTATGATTATGAAGAAGTTGATTATTCTTAACAGTAAAGTGCAAGTATTCTTTGATAAAAACTTACAACAGAATCAGCGTACGGAGTAGCTATACATTCAATTACTAGGATTATCAGAGGTCGAAGAATTCATTGATTTAATAGAAGTCGGAGCGTGATCGAAGAAGATTGGAAAGATTTCCAGACCTCTCTAAAAGCAGAATATTATTAACAAAAGGATCGTTATGTCAAACGGTACGTGGTTATTCTAAATTAAAAGAGGAATCTCGAAGTTACCTAGTAGGAACGCCGTTATGATCGAATTGTTAAAGTATTAGCCATGTGGGTGCGATATTCAAGACGCAAGATGTGACGAGTAGGAATCTACCATAATGCTTAATTTGCAAAGGCATTTCAGCGTACTTTCTAAAAGTTGTTATATGATATAATTGGGATATGATCGAACGAGCTCGAAAGATGAATACAAGTGAAATGTGGATGGTGACCAATGGTATCGTTCTAGTTTTCAATATTACAGCATATGTTCCTTCTCAATCCCTAAAAATGTATGAACTTCTTTTCTCAAATAAACTCTTTTCTATAATATCAAAAAGGAGGATATTCCATTCCTTTCAAACTCATTTGCTTCCCTCAAGTTTTGCTTTCTGATTGGGACAAACAGTGTTATGATGAGACACTTTGTCAGAATGACAAAGAGTCGGGTGGGATGCCACCTAATCATGTGTTGTATGCCATATGGTACGAAAGACTGGCCATCTTAAGTACCAATGTGGTTGTCTCATTCATATTCAAATCCTTGTTTCTTCTTTCTTTTCAACTCTCAATTTTGTTGAATTGTGAATCCTTCTAGTTGCTTCGTTGTACTGTCGTTCTTTGTAAGAATTTTTCAAACAGAAATCAACGAATTATGGACCAAGCGGGCAAAGTTCCATCTACTTCTCACGCATGGAAAGAAAACAAAGGCATATGACAAAAATTGCAAATCACTAGCCCTGTCAGAGATGCACTAAGAGTCAAGGGAATCTACTCCAATGAGGAATACGTCTCCAAGAACGAGAAACTGTGATGACATGGATGATTAGGGGAATACCTTATGTGTTAAAGTATTAAAAGATGTGAGAGAAACTTAATTGTTTATCTCTCAAGGTTTGTTGATAAGATGAATTACCCTATTGAATTGATAAGATTGTGATTAAAGGACTAGCAAGTCAAGAGCGTGTGATTGTTAAATAAGTGAGTACCAATGGTGAAATTGAGATTCCTAGCAATAAGTTATGAAGAATTGATATCATGGAAGATAAGAGGATTTGATATTATTTTAAGGAATGGATTATCTGTTAAAGCGTGATGTCCAGACAGACTGTCGCGATGAAAAGATAATTATGAGGACGCCAAATGAGAAGGTGATGAGGTTCAGAAGATGAAAGAAGGAAAAGAATTTGTTAATAATGATTACGGTGATCAAGATATGAGCATTATGGTGATTATGAGATAAATAAAAGTCAGAAGCAAACAAAATTTGAAGATTTTATAGCAATTAAAGAGTTTCGAGATATGTTTCCAAATGAGTTATCAACATTTCCTCCAGATAGAGAAGTGAAGCTCGCGATTGACTTAACGCCTGAGATGAAGCCAGTGACTACGGCCTTACCCAAAATGGCACCAGTTAAAATGAGGAAGTTAGCAAAGTAGATGCAAGAGATACTTGAAGAAGAAGCGATTAGACCCAGCATATCCTATAAGGTGCACCAGTACTAATTGTTAATAAGAAAATGGAAGTATGAGATTATGCGTCGACTAGCGAAAGCTTAACAAGTTTACTATCAAGAGCAAGTATCTATTACCTCGACCCAATGATTTGTTCGATCAAATGCAAGAAGCAAAGTACTTTTATAAGCCTGATTTAAGACTTGGTATTTCACCAATTAAAGATTAAACCTATGGATGTATCAATAATAATTTTCAGAACCAAGTACTGTTCTCGTATTGTCATTTGGATTAACCAATATATCAGTGATATTTGAACTTGATGGACAGAATCTTTAAGGAATATCTGGAGAAGCTGTAGTTGTGATACTTAGAGTTAACGAAGGACCAGGAAAAGCATTTAATGATGATTGGAAAGTTAGAGAAGAAAAAAGTTGTATGAAGTATAGTTTTTTTTAGCATAAATAGTCAATATGGAAAAGATCAAAAAGAGATTTAGTAGAAATTAAAGTTACTATGAATGAAAAGAAACCAGAAACACCAACAAAAGTAAGAAGTGTTATCATAAGCCGGTTACTATCGAAAATTTGTGCAAGATTTCTTGGAAGTTGCCATATCTTAGACGAAGCTAACCAGAAAAAGCAAGAAGATTATATGAAGTAGAGAAGGGTAAAGAAAGTTTTACAGAATTAAGCGAAAGAATGGTTACAACACCTGCTTTATCATTTTGAAAGTATCAAGGAGATTTGGTAGTTATAGTGATGCTTCTCATAAGGGAGTAGGATGTGTATTGATGCAGCACAATAAAATTATTGTATACGCACATAGACAACCGAAACCTTATGAGCAGAAGTATCCTAGTCATAATTGGGACTAACAGTAATAATATTTGTTTTGAAAGATTGGAAAACAGGATATGTATGGAGAAATGTGTAAGATTTATACGGACCATAAGAGTTTGAAGTATTCACGGTGAAAAGCGAATGTAGTGGCAAGCGATAAACAAAAAGGAGAGAACGAACATAGAGAATGCACCAGAAGAATTAACTATAAAGTCCTGGAGGTTGGAATGGAAAGCTAAAGATTATAATCCAAAAGGAACAAGGATGGATAGTATGACCTTTCAGTCGAAGTTGTTAAGGGAAAGATAAGGAGATGTCGAGAAAAGATAATGGATCGCGATGTTAGCAGTTAATAAGAAGGAATTTATGTGCCCAAGAGAACGATCACGATATCTCCAGATTTTCTTCCAGCACTTGGAAGCTACAAGTAAAAGGATTAAGAAATGAGATCCCGTAGAGAATTCACAGTATAAAATATTTAATCTATGGAAAAGATGCTAAAATATATAGAAATTTAAAGAAAAATAGTGATAACCGGGTATAAGAAGGGAATTTCAAAATATACTGGGAAGTGTTGAACATGTCAAAGAATTAAGGCAAAGTATCGGAGGCCTAGTGAATAAGGCAGACCAAGGAATGGTTTTACAAGGAGCGAATAGTAAAATATATTAGTGATGTTGCTGGAGAAAGGAAATGAAATTATGAGATTATGTACTGGTTAGCGGGAGTCTAATAAAACAACGAATAAGAATAAGTGACCCCTATAGAGATTGATTACCTATGAGACCTAATCTAGGAAGTGTATTATGTCTCGAGGATTAATTTAAGATCCGACCTGAGAACATATCAGAGATTATGATTAAAGGGAGTTAAGAGCATTGCAAGCTCTGGAGATATGATGTGGAATAATAAGTGTATCAGGTGACTATAAGTAATTAAGGAACGTGGTGTATAAGGAGTACTTGGATAAGCAAATTGTATTTATTGATAACATCATCAGCTACTCAAAGGATAAGAAAGCCTGCATGGAATGCCCAAGGATTTTTCTTCAAAGATCAGAAGGAAAACAACTATATGTTAAGTTTTTAAGAATGAAATTCTGACTAAGGTTAACGAAAGATTCTGAATTAATCCATTAACAACTACCTAAGCAAAGCAAATCCGTATGGTAGCAGATGCCTTATACACGAATTGGAACAAGTGAAATCTGAAGTTTAAATACTTAAAGATAATAATACGTGAATATATGAGATTACTTTTCAGCCTTAACTAATAAAAAGGAGTAAGAAATGTTTAAATGTTTGGAAACCAAGTTGAAAACGAGCACCACCTATCATCCTTAAACGAAGAGTTAAAGTAAGGAAATGGTTCAGGAACTATAAGATATGTTGAGAGGTTGAGTTTTAAGGAAACATTGGAATGATCATTTATCAGTGATGTCAGCTTTGGAATGCCACTTTACCAAGCTTCATATAAACGCAAGTGTAGGTCCCCATTTCTATTAAAATAAAGTGGGAGAAAGAAAGCTATCAAATTCTAAGTTAAATCGGCACACCAAGAGCGTAGTGATATTGATTGAAGCAGCTTGGAGTAGAAAAAGAAAGAAGGCGAAATTGTATCGAGAGAGAATATGAATATAGAAATAGGACCAGTAGTGTTAGTAAAAGTGTCATCTTGTAAGAAACTGGGTAACTCTAAGTAGAAGGGACAGGTTAAGTCCTAAAATTAATGAACCATTTGATGTATTGATAAAAATAGGTAAAGTTGTTCATGAGTTGTTGTGACCATCACAACAGTGTGTACATATAATGTATGGCCTGTCAATGTTAAAGCGAAAAGTATTTGATTCAAATTAAGTGATTGGTTAGGAACCAATGGGCCCTTATCCCAGTTTATTCTACATATAGTGATCGATCCGAATTCTTGATCGTTAAAGGCGAGTTTTTGGAAATGAGAGTATATCCATAGTAAGTACGTTTAAAATCCTCGAGTAAAAGAGTCTACCTGGAAGCTAGAGTCAGATATGCTTGACTAATATCCTCACTCGTTTAGTTAGACCAGATTCTGAGGACGGAATCTTCTTAAGGGGGGAAGGATATAATGACTCATGTATTTTTGAATTATTTAATTATGTCATTACGAAAATTATTAAATAAATTAAATATGTGTGTTAGTTTTGACCACTATGTATTGTTTGATTATTATCCATATGCGATTTATAATGTACCGGGTTGTTCGCGCGATTAATTATGGGATCGTATTGAATTGTTTTCACTTTTAAAAGTGGATTTAGTGCAAATGTATTTGCATAAATATTGGTAATGTTTCTAAAATTGATTTTATGATTTTATAATTACAATAATTATTTTTAGGATTTTATAAAGTTGAGAAATCAATATTTTATTAATTATTTATCTTTAAATGATTTTTCTGAATGCTTTTATTTGTAAAATCCATATTTAATTCTAAAATTCTTTAAAAATTATGAAACTCATATTTATTTAAGTTTGGAATATTCCGAGAACTTTAAAATTATTTTGGAAGTTTTCGGGATTAATTTCACCCGCGCGTTGTTTGGGTTATTTGTTAAAAGCGGGTATAAAGTGTGTTTTAGAAATTATTTTAAAATCTCGAAATTTACGTTTTTATTTACTTCGGGATATTTATAACATTTTAAGACTGTTTTCGTAAATTTCTGAATTTATTTAAAATACAGCTCGATTCGTTAATTTCAAAATGGGGATACGAGTTGCATTTCAAAAATGTTTTAAAAATTATAAAAATTTTATTTTATTAGTTTCGGGATTTTTAGAAAATTTTAATACTATTTTGTTAATTTCCCGAATTTATTTTATAGGCAACCTGGTTCGATAAAATTGAGAAACACGAATTATAAATTGGGCCTGCAGTAAGAAACTGGACACGTGTCACACCCTTGTAAATCCTTGGACACGTGGTCCCTTTTCAATTCATTCGCGCAGTACAGTGGACAAGGATCAGAAAATAAAAATAATAAACAGAAACCAGCTTTGCTCATTTACTTCATCCCTGTAATCTCTCATCTTACTCTCCCACTCTCTTTTTTTTCCTCTCCCCGCTTCCGTCCCTTTTCTTTTCTCGTCCCGATTACTGTTGTTTCTTTTCCTTTCCGGTAAGTGCCGGTTTCTCTTCTTTCCGGCCGGGCTTTATTAGTTCGCAATTGTATTCAGTTTCTGGGTGTTGCTGATTGCATGTATATATATATATCAGTATGTCTATGTATTCTCAATCAGTTGTTATGGTTGCTGCCTCTCGGAATTTCCGAGAGGTTAGGTGGCCTGGTTTCTTGTTCGTTGTCTGTTGTTGTGTTTCACTTTGTTGTGTTAGTGTTCCAGCCATAAGTGTGTATATATGGTTCAGTTTTACTAATTGCCAGTAATTCGAAAACTGATGTGGTGATTTTTATTTAATTCGATGATTACCTTTGTGATTTCTCGAATTTTTAACTCTTAATGTTGAATTATTTCGACGAATTTTAATCGGTAGAACTTAGCGTTGGAAACCCGAAGAAATGGGTACCCGCGAATTTTACCACCATCGGAGATGAGCTTCGGCGAGCCGACGGTGGACGGTGATGATATAATTCTGAGTCCTAATATTTTAAAATAAATAAATTAGTTCATGAAATTATCTTTGAAACGAGAATTTGATTTTACATTAAAGTCAAGTACGTAATTTAGTTGACGAATTGTGATTAGATTGATTGTTGGGTTGAGCCGGTAATTGGAATTTGCGAGTTGTGATTGGTTGTCGTGTTTTGAATTGGGTTGTTGTTGTTGAATTGACATCGATTAATGTTTCGACGGGTAGTCCGATAAACAAAGGATACGCTGGCAATTTTCGGGAAACTGAATTACCCAAATACGGAAACGTATCCGATGAATATCGGGACGTCGAGAGGCTATATATATACATATATGTGTGTGTGTTTTATACGAAACTTAATTGTACGATGTGATGAAATATTTTTTCTAAATCGATAACCCTGATTTCGTAAAATAAAGAGTATGGGTATTTTCCGAAAATGAACACTGAACCGATTTTTGAGATTATGAACCCTACTTGTTGCGTGTATTATTATAATATGAATAATTATGAGTCGGGTTTGAATATCGTTAGGTAAGAATTAGTATAGAGGATATGTCAAGTATACCTAGACGTCTAACGTAGGGTATTTCGACCCTGTAGGTTATAGTCGGGAATGCTGAAAGTGGATAATGGACTAAAGATAACCTAGAAATCAGTCGACGATCCCAGTAGAGTTGCAACAGAAAAACCTGAGTGTTGAAGTCGAACCCAATGGGATCTAGTGGTTGGACGTTAGAGCTTGAGCAGCAGAGTCGGTTCAGAGTTGAGCAGTAATAGTTGTAAAGCCTTGTAAGGCAAGTATTTCTGAACGTTTCTTCAAGATATATTACCAATATTTTCGAACTGTTTCATAACATGTTGCTTTTATTAAACATAACTCATGTTTTATAATGCATATCGTTCAAACTATTTACCCTTAAACCCTGATTCTTTCTTGATCTTGAGCCATAAGCCTTATTCCTTGCGAACCGTCCTTTGTTGATCCTCAGACACCAAACCATACAAATATAATACTACTCTTCAAAAGTATAACTATCAAACACCAAATATTGAAAGAGAATGCTTTGAAAACACAGAAACTTTTATATTCTAATCATTCTTTATAACATCAAAGAACCATATCCTGAAAAATCATTACTGGTCTAATACCTGACCCTTGTACAAACTGAAAACCGTTTCTTATACATACCCTGATATACCCGTGAGATATCCATGAGTTTCCTTACGTTTTTATGCAAATGTTTAACCATCATTGATTATGATCTTGTTTTATTGAATCATATTGTTATCATATTGAATTGCTTTAGGATTGGATAGTTTTTATATATGTGGACCAGATTCGTGGTCAGACCATACCAATGGTCAAGTTAGGCCAATGTGTGCCTTGGATCCAGTAATTAGAGCAGTGCTGTGTGCTTGCTCAGGGTTAGTGCGTGACTGATCAGCAGCCTAACCTTGGTTTTTAAAACTTAAAATGAATATCCAATTCTAATGATTAGTTAAAAAGAAACTTGATTCCTTGAAATCATCTCATTTGATCATTGCTTAACCTCAGTTATCACCATTATGACTTGCTGAGCTAGTTAGCTCACCCTTGTGATTCTTTTATGCATTTTACAGTTGAAAAGAATATGGATGCTAGTAAAGTTCCTCAGTCCAAAGTGCGGGCTAAGGTTCCAGTTGAGTTGAATCGAGCTAGCAGAAGCTTCATGCGGTATAGAGATAGTCAGATTGTAAGAATGATTCTATTATCAATTGTAAGTTAAATTAGTTGGGATTTGGTACGTTGTAATAAAGGTTAAGATTGTGGCTTGTTTACAAACTTTAACCTGTTGCGATATGTGGTTATGTGAAACAGGGTCATTGCAAATAACATTTCCTATACAGGTTTATATTGTGCATGTGTTGGGGACCCCAAACTGACCCGGGTTTGGAGGGCGCCACAATATCTACTAAAGAACCAGTATTTAAATCTAACTTGGTTGCAGTGGCCATCGGAGTTGATGTAGTTGAGCAGTCTTGTATTCCAAATCTTTTGAGTAAGCTCTTGGTGTATTTGGATTGATTTATGAAGATTCCTTCATTATCCTGTTTGACTTGTAACCCCAGAAAGTAACTCAATTCTCCCATCATACTCATTTGATAACTGGACTGCATTAGCTTTGTAAATCTCTCACAGAATTTATCATTAGTAGATCCAAAAATGATATCATCAACATATATCTGTACTAATAACAAGTCCTTACCATGGTATTTATAAAAGAGAGTTTTATCAATTGTACCTCTTGTAAAACCACTCTCTAGCAGAAATAGAGCAAGTGTTTCATACCAGGCCCTTAGAGCTTGCTTCAATCCATAAAGTGCTTTATCCAGTAAGTAGACATGATCTGGATATTTTGGATCAATGAACCCTGGAGGCTGTTCAACATAAACTTCCTCTTCGAGTTCTCCATTTAAGAATACACTCTTCACATCCATTTGGAACACCTTAAACTTCTTGTGAGCAGCATAGGCAAGAAAGATCCTTATTGCCTCTAGCCTTGAAACTGGAGAAAATGTCTCATCATAATCAATGCCTTCTTGTTGTAAGTAACCCTTTACAACCAGTCTTGCTTTGTTCCTTGTTACAATGCCCTCAATGTTAGTTTTGTTTCTGAATACCCACTTTGTGGTGCCAACTACAGATTTGTTCTTTGGTCATGGCACAAGAGTCCATACTTTGTTCCTTTCAAATTCATTGAGCTCTTCTTGTATTTTTGTGACCCATTCAGCATTTTGTAGAGCTTCTTCAACCTTTTTAGGTTCAGTTTAAGATAGAAAAGAATGGTAGGGACATTCACTCTGGAATTTCTTGTTCTTACACCACTGTCAGGGTTTCCAATGATCAAGTCAGGTGTGTGTAACTTAGACCATTTTCTTGTTGATGGAAGTTGACTCCTAGAAGAAGAACCTCCCCTTGATCCATGAATTCTATATTATTCCTTAGAGTAGTACCACTGTTGTTTCCTGATGCTCCCCCTGAATCATTTTTCCCATAGTTATCATCATTTGACTCATCAGAGTTTGAGGAATATGAGTTTGATGATATTTCTACTGATGTTTCTTGAGTTGAATCACTTACAATAGTCTCTGGATTCATTTCATGTTGCTTCCCCTCAATATATGCTTCAGTGTCAGAAAAATTTCCATTATTCTGTGGAACTTTAGAGCTTTGAGTGATATCAGGACTTACTGTATCAAAGTCAGGATTTAAAAGTTCAGCATAAGGTACTTCATTTTCAAATCTCAACTTGTCATGGTCATCTGCATCTTCTAGACCTGTTATCTTCTTGTCATCAAAAGAAACATGTATAGACTCCATGACTGTTCTTGTTCTCAAATTATAAACTCTGAAGGCTTTTGTAGTCGACAGATATCCTACAAATATTCCTTCATCAGCTTTTAGATCGAACTTGGTAAGCTGCTCCGGATGAGTTTTGAGAACCAAATACTTATAACCAAATATATGAAAGTATTTCAAATTTGGCTTCTTCCCTTTCACCATTTCAAATGATGTGTTTCTATGCTTGTTGATCAATATTGCATTTTGTGTAAAGCTAGCAGTTTGCACAGCCTCTGCCCAGAAGTAGGTAGGCAATTTTACTTCTTCAAGCATGGTTCTTGCAGCTTCTATCAGAGTTCTATTCTTTCTTTCAACAACTCCATTTTGTTGTGGAGTTCCAGGAGCAGAAAACTCTTATCTTATCCCCTTGAGTTTGCAGGACTCTTCCATAGAGCTATTCTTGAATTCAATTCCATTCACACTTCTAATGATCTTCACTTTGTATGGTGATCCTTTCTCTAGCTCCCTCACATGATTAAGAAGAATGGATGGAGACTCATCCTTGGTGTGCAGAAAATACACCCATATGTA
Organism: Apium graveolens; assembly: GCF_009905375.1. Lineage (NCBI taxonomy): Eukaryota > Viridiplantae > Streptophyta > Magnoliopsida > Apiales > Apiaceae > Apium > Apium graveolens. The sequence goes on from NC_133650.1 coordinate 36,313,030, forward strand.
TCTTGTAAATTCATCAACAATCACAAGTGCATACCTCTTCTTGGAAATAGACATAACATTTAGTGGACCAAAGAGATCAACATGAAGTAGATGATATGGTTGAAGAAATGAGGATTTATTTTTACTCTTGAAAGATGTCTTCCTTTGCTTGGATTTATGGAATGAATCACATAAGCCATCAGGAGTAAATACAGCATTGGGCAATCCTCTTACAAGATCTTTCCTCACAAGTTCATTGATATTGTTGAAGTTGAGGTGAGAAAGTCTTTTATGCCAATTCCAGCTGTCTTCCACTGATGCTCTACTTAGTAGACAAACTTCTGAGTTATTAGTTCTTGTGGAGACCCTGGCTTCATACAAACTACCATGTCTCACACTAGTTAATGCGATCTTTCCATCAGACTTTCTGACAATTTCACAATGCTCCTTATAAAAATTGACATGATAATCTTTGTCACAGTTTTGACTCACACTGATCAGATTATGCTTAAATCCTGCAACCAGAGCTACATTTTCAATGATGACATTTCCAACTTTGATTTTTCCATATCCCAAGATTTTTCCTAAGTTGCCATCTCCATAAGAAACACTTGGGCCAGCCTTCGCCTCAAATTTTGATAGCAGGGATTTATAACCAGTCATATGTCCTGAGCATTTACTATCCAAGACTAGAGCATTCCTCCTGTCACCCTACAATTAGTTATTTGAATCATTTTAGTGTTTTAAGGACCCATACTTACTTGGATCCTTTGGCCTTTTTAATTTTGTTAACATATGTAGCAGAAGACTTCATATCAGAGTTTATGTTAACATTCTTTCTATCATTTTTTATACATGCAGAAACAGATTTTGCTTTAACTAAAGAGGGTTTCAGTTTATAAAAATCATAATACAAACTGGGATACTCTTTACATGTATAAATAGAGTGCCAAACACTACCACAATGAAAACAAGGATTCTGTGGTTTATATCTAGCTGTTTTACTCCTATACTCTGATTTAGAGGGAATAACTTTTATCTCTTTATTCTTCCTGTAAGAATTAGCAAGATGATTAGTGCTTCTACGGTTTGAACATATCTTTCTAGGTGCATTAGGTGGGGTTACATAGTTTCCGTTCTTCTTAACACCTACCTTTCCATTCCTATTTTTCCTAGACCTTTTCATGTTGTCTTTCATGTTTAAATCCTTCAGCTTTTGCTTAAGCTGTTTTCGAGTCATTGAACCAATATTTACTGAGTTTGTGTGAACTCTTTCACTCTTTTCAGTAATTAAGTTTGATCTAGGTGCTGAGGTAGTACCTTCCTCATGAATTGACTTATTAGAATTATCAATAGGATTTAACTTATTGGTCTTTATTTGAACCTTGTTCAATTTGACCTGACTGTCAGTTTTTATTGGTTCTGTTTTCTCAGTTTCTTCTCCACTTTTCTTATCAGGATTAGATCTAGCTGAATATCCTAATCCTGATCCCCAACAATCCTTTTCTAATATTTCCTGAGTTGTCTTTCTTGAGTTAGTCCAAAGTTTAATGACTTCTCTATCTTTAGCTAACTCCTTTTCTAGATAAGCATATTTTTCTAACAATTTTTCTTTAACATAAACAACATTATCTCATTCTTTTTGAAATTTTAGCATGGAGAGCAGCTCGGTTTGTAGGTAATCATTCCTTTTCTTAAGCACATAATTTTCACTCTTGATTCTATTGTTCTATAAGTTTTGATCCCTATAACTAACATGCAGAGTCTTAAGAAATAATCTTAATTCATGAATATCATCAGTATCAAATGCAAGAGTAGAATGAGGTACCTTTAATTCAGCATTGTTGGCCTCAACATTAGCATTAGCCATGAGAGCATAATTGATCCCATCACCTGAGTCTGATGAATCATCCCAGTTTCTCTTCTTTGAGATCAAAGCCTGTTTATTTTTAGCTCTGGGTATTCTATAGTCAGCTGCAAAGTGTCCAAGTCCATCATAGTTGTAACATCTCTCTTTTGACTTGTCCGATTTTCCAGATCTATCTTCTTTCTGATCAGTATCTCATCTGTTGTTCCTCTTATCATAGTTTGAGGAACTGGAACCTTTTCTAGAAAATCGTCTCCCTTTCCTGAAGTTTCTGTAGACCATCTTCTTGAAACTTTTAACCAGTAGGGTAGCCATTTGATCCATATCTTCATTGTTGTTATGATCACTATCAATATCTGATTCAGTATCATGATTTAAGTCATCATCAGAATTTGATGATTCAGTATCCGACTTAGCAATTATGGTTTTCCCTTTGGAGTAGCTTTTCCCCCTAGCTTTCTCCGATGGCTTCTCTTCAACTTTGAGTGTAACTGGTCTAGCTTTTGATCCTTTCCTCTTGTTCCTTTGCTCCATCTCTAGTTCATGAGTTTTAAGAATTCCATAAATCTCATCTAGAGGAGTTTCATCAAGTTCATAGTTATCCCTTATTGATGTGACCTCATAGTCTTACTTTTCAGGGAGAGCAAGTAGGAACTTCAGGTTTGAATCCTCTAAATCATATTCTTTGTCGACAAGGGATAAGTCATTCAACAACTTCTGAAATCTTTTATAGATCTCAGTTTGGGATTCTTTGTCCATTGAGTCAAAGTGCTCATATTCTTGAGTAAGCACTGTCCTCCTGTTATTCTTGATAGCTGTTGTTCCTTGACACTTTACTACTAAAGCATTCCATATCTCTTTTGTTATTTTACATCCAATGACTCTATTGGACATAAAACTATCAAGACTACTGTGCATGATATGTCTGACCTTAGCATCCTTCATGATATACGAGATATCTTCAGCAGTATAGTCCTTCCTGTCTTTGTCTATCATCTTCGCTGGTTCTCCTACAACCCAAACAACTACCTTCATTGGTTTATGAGGACCATCATAGATCCTGTTTAAGTATTCAGGATCTGTGGCTTCCAAACAAATGGCCATCCCGACTTTCCATATTGGATATTCATGTACTTTCAGGAAGGGCACCTTGATTACTTCATACCTACTCATGTTGCTTCTTATCTGTGTGTAGTTGGGGTGTTAGTTCACACACATTGTAAAAGGGGTTGAATACAGTGTCTAGCACAATCAAATCAAATTAAGAACACAAGTAAAGGAACACCGATTTTATTCAATATAATAAACTCTGTTACAATAGAACTGTCCTCTCTCAGTGATGAACAAATATCACGAGAGCTGCTAGGGTTATAATGAATGATAATCTCGATTAAGGTAACATATATAGTGTAAACCCTATGTCTGTGTTTATATACTACACAGTTACAAGATAATCTTCTAATTGATATCGAATATAATTCTGCTTCCTAATATATATCAACTAGTTATCTTTTCTTCCAAGTATTCTATTCTTCATAGAATTCTTCTCCATGCATATATCTTCATATGTTTGTTTTGATCTTCTTTCCTTTAAATTGGCCGCCTTCCTTATCTGAACGTCTCCTTAAGTCCTGATATTATCTCCTGATAAATTTATCATGATAACTTAAGTTCTGACAACTTAAGTTCTGATATCTTAAGTCCTGACTTCAGTATAAGTACTAATTTCCAATTAAGTCCTGATTTGTCCTGTTAAGTAAGATCTGAAAACCAAACACAAATCATATTAGACATGACATCACAAATATATCTAACAATCTCCCCCAACTTGTAAATTAGCATAATATATAAGTTTAACAGATATTTGATGATGTCAAAAACATTAAGTACAAATGCATGAGAATTTGACTAGATAACTACAAGTTACAGTCCTCGTAGCTTTACCATCCTTAAAGTTTGATATCAGCTTCAGTCTATATATCCTTCAGAATCTAAGCAGTTGTAGAAATTTGACTTGGCTTCAATTTCTGATCTCTTTGATATCAGGAATTGTTCTAAGATAGTTCTTCAACAGACATCTCTCAGCATATTCAAGTTCATTGACCATCCTCCTTTTAGCATTTTTCAGTTCAACTGTATCTTCACCAGTTTGAAAGATAGCAGCCCTGAGATAATTTATTTTAGCTTTTCTTATATCCTGATCTAGTCTGATGATATAGGCTTTATCAGACTCTAGATTGAATTCAAGTCCCTTAATACCAGAAAATGTAGTGATGATTTTAGCAGTATTAGGCTTCATTTCAACAATATCTCCACTGTGAGATCCGTACTTAGGACAGTATGGGCTATCAGACTTTACAGAGTAAAGCCTCTTCTGTCTTTGAATATTTGATTTTAAACAACCTGCACAACCATCTGTTGATTTGTTTTTCACTTGAAGTAGAAATAGAACATGTTCTAGTTCTTCAAAATACTTCAATGGAATAGCATTCTCCCTGATCTGGAATACCCTCCCATTTGTCATAAAGTATAACATGATATCTTCTTTCAAAACAGAGTGGTAAACCATTTGTACAGATTCAAGTTGATTCAATCTTTCAAGAGGTGCTCCTACTCCTGGTTCACTTAAGGAAGTTGGATCATTGGTAGTATTGTTTATTCTCTTATCTTTAGAACTACCCAATCCTGATTTGTCTCTTACTTCCTTTCCTTGAACAACTCTTGCTTCAAAACCACTTGTCATAGTATTCAAAGGTTGAGTCTGTTGAGCTTTGGTGAATCCTGGTAGTAGTATCTTTGAAGGTTTAACATGAGCAATGTCAGAGGTTTCCTTTTCTTTATCTTCTGATATCAAGACAACTTGAGCTATGTCAGAGGTTGCTTGCTTCACTGTAATATCAGAATTTACTAAATCCTGATCTTGAACAACATGAGCTCTGTCAGAGGTTGTTTGAATATCCTTTTTCTTCAAAATCAGACAAGCATCTTCATTAGATTTTGTCTCCAGATCCATGATTGGCATATATACCTTTATAGGTTCATCAATTTTTGCTTTGCCCTTGGATCTAGGATCTACCTCCACTTGTGATTTGGCTTTGGTTGCCTCAGAATTTGTCTTTTCTTTTATCACAATGCCCTTAGGCTTAGGTGGCTTCTTTCTATGACTTGAGCTTTAGACTTTGACTTGACATTTTCTGCTTTAAGTCTGGCTTCTTCTTCCTTCAGACTTTCAATATCCATGCCTGGATTGTCTTTTAGGAATAGTCTTTTGGAAATCTCTTCATCAAGTTCCAGAGTTTGATCACTAGAACTTATTCTTTTACCAATATCAGAACTTATTCTTCTCCCAGTATCAGAACTTGTTTTTTGACTTGTAGTTCCAGCTTTGCTTGATGAAAAACCTTTGCCTTGACCATGACCTCTACCCGTTCCAGAGTTTCCCGGGTCATCATTTCCATCGTCCTTACCCTTCAGTACTTGACTAGATTTGCATTTGGACTTAATCACTTTCTCCCCCTTTTTGGCATCAACAGGTAGAAGAAGAGAGATAAGCAATTCCACTGAGGATTGGATCTCATTGAGTTGAGTTTGCTGAGAAGCTTGATTCTTTAGAATTTCAGATATCTGATCTTGTTTCTTCTCCTGAGTCTTTTCAATATACCCAATTCGATCAAAGGCTGGCTTAAACAATCTGTTCTTTTCCAATTTGATATTCATATCTTGCTGGATCAGTGATTCTTGAATTTTGTTTACCTTGTCATGAGTTACTGAGTGTTGACCTTGAAGGTGCCTAGTACTCATTGTAGTAACTCTCAGTTGTGCCTTAAAATAATTATTTATCAGCATTTCATCAGCCTTAGCCAGGTGCTCAATAAGAATTTTTTCAGTAGGAACAAAACTAACTGTGTTCTGGCCTTCTTCCACAGTGCTTGCATTCTGGCCTCTGGAACCTGTTTTCTCCAACTTGCCCTTGGCTTGCCTGATTGTTCCCTTTTGATTCTTGCCTTTTGCCCAAATTTCCCTTCCTTTGAAAATTTCCGCCCTTCTGGAAACCAATCCTCTTTACATTCCGATCTTGCGAACTTCCATCTTCAGACTTTTCTCCATAAAATGGAACCTTCCTCTTCTTGTTATCCCTCTCTTTCCTTGACTGCATCCCATTATTCTCAATCAGAGCAGCTTTCTGTACTACTCCCGCATAAGTTTCAAGCTCAAACATAGCCACCCTATCTCTGATCCAAGGCTCCAATCCTTGCTGAAATTTCTTTGCTTTTTCCTCCTCAGTGCTGGTATACTTTGTCACAAACCTTGACAACTCAGTGAACTTCTTCTCATACTCCAATACAGTCATGTTCCCTTGCTTCAACTCAAGAAATTTTAGCTCCATCTGATTCTGCATGTACTTAGGGTAATACTTGTCCAGAAATAACTTTTTAAATCTCTCCCAAGAAACCTGCTGAGTGACTTCCATAGCTTTTACTGATTCCCACCAATAGATGACTTCTCCCTTCAAGAAGTGGCATACGGCGTCTTCTGATCGTCTCCTAACTGTACCAATTCAAAAGCCCTTTCCATCTCCTTGATCCAGGTGTTTTCTATCACTGGATCAGTGGTATCATGAAATACAGGTGGATTCACATTCTGAAAAGCTTTGAAAGTGACAATTTGTCTAGGTGGTACTGGTGGTTCAGGTGGTTGGTGTGGCTCACGGTTATCTTGGTTTTCAATTCGTTGTTGAAGGGTTAGTTGTTGTTGAGCTATAGCATTGGTTTGCTGTTGCAAGGTTTCCAGTAGTCGAAGAATATTTGGGTCTGTGGTGAAGGTGGTTGTTGGGTTCTTCTTTTTGGGAGGCATGATCCTGAAATAAGAGTTGTGTCATAACAAATATGAATGATAAAATGATTCGAGGGTATCGCATGGCATTCTCATTTACATATGGGGTCAAGTTTCCAAATTAAGCAGATATGATGATAAAAACATAAAATAACAGTTGAGAGCAAATGGAACAATAGCACATAATTATTGAAATTTTTAAAGGTCACAGTACATAGGATTGGGACATAGTCTGATTCTAGGAATAACAGGCTTATTTAAAGGAAAGACGGAAACAACTGGGGATTCCATAGAGTCTGATAGTACAACAACATGAAAGGTAAATGGAAAGAACTAAGGCTCCACTCCATCTGAACGGGGCTTGGTAGTCTTTTCCTCTCGAAGCGTCTTCACAATGCTCTGGAGCTCATCCGCCACCATCTGAATGACATACTGGCTGGTACGGTCCCGGTGTGCTGGCATCTCCTCAAGCTTAGTGTTGACGTACTGAACCAAGGTCTCAAGTCTCGCAATCATCTGCTCCTTGGGCTTCCCTTCGTAGTTTCGGCTGTCCGGATACACGTTCTTCAGTCGGTCTATCAGTCGGTCGTACTTGCCCTGAAGCATGTCGAACTCGCGCCTCAACTCAGCATACACGGAGAAAGCAATAGTGTCGTCCGACCCAGAGGATGACGAGGAATGCGCCCTTTGCTGACAACCAATAAGAGGAGTATTAATAATAATTTACTTAACCTACTCTCTCGCATAATATCTATAACCTACACACAAATCCTATAACCTATTTGGGCTGTCCAGGGACTCTAAACCGTAGCTCTGATACCAAAACCTGTCACACCCCCAACTTAAATAGCGAAATAAATATAGCTATTACATCTTTTTAATGAAGAATACACAACCAAAATCCAAGATCTTACAATTTAGGGTTTGGAACAGCCCAACACTACCAACTATTACATCTGATTACAAATACCGAGTCCTCACACAACTATTATTACTTATTCTACCTGAGCTCGAACATAAGCATCAGCATCACAGGTCTTACGGGCAGTCTGCTTGAATCTAACCATAGCTGCTAGCTGTAATATAAGGGTAAAGCAAGAAGTGAGCCAAAAGCTCAACAAGTGCTAATAGTACAACGCAAAACATAAATCGAGATATACCTTTAGGAATGACAATGAAAAGACATAATCAATGATAATGAGAGATAAAACTTATGTGAGTTGGCATCATTTTGCTTGCATCAAATCAAATTTTAAAAATCATTCTTAATCAAAATCATTTTATGACGCTACGGATTACAGCCGGTGATCAGCCGCGAAGTAATCCCGAACCTCGCTGGGTTCTAAAACATTATTGGGAATCCCTAGGCAACTTTTAAGCCTAATATAAGTGTGGAAAGGACTCGCGTCTCAGTCCAGATCCACCATTCAAAGAAAACATTTATCCCCCTTTGGGACTGAAAAATCCACATTTTAATCATTTTAAAAACTGATGCCGATTTATGACAAAATCTCTTTCGACTGTAATCATTTTTATCAAGGGATTATAGATCAACTTGAAACACTGGAAATATGACACTAAATCTCAGGGCCATGATCCACTAGACTTTACTATATTAGGGTAATTGAGAGGTTTCCATAAACAAGAACTTTGACAAGGAAATTGAGCAAGGCTATTGGATAATATGAAAGAGTAATGCCAAACTAGGCTTAAAGCAATGGTTGTAGATAATGTATAGGTATTAGAACATCAAGAAGATAAGCATCACTGGTTCCAATAGGATAGAGGTGTTAAAATATAAAGAAAGTGATCATCAGCTCAAGATATAACAGGGTATCAAGCTTTTAGGGTAAGGATAGGGTTATCAAACAATCATGAATGAATTTAAGAAATGATTGGCTTTTAGGTATCAAGATAAAGTTTCTATCGAGGTTATTTCAAGAGTTGAATCAAAGCATCAGGGTGCAATATCAAGATTTCTCAGGGATCAATAGCATGATAATCAAAAGGATCAATAAGGTATTATAACAAATCTCTATTTTATCATGGCATTAAACTATCATGAAAGACTTTTGAACTACTTGCAATACGTACTCGAGGGTTCATGGCATCTCTATGTAACTCAAAGATAAACAAAAGATACGCTTGATTTAAATATATCAAAATGACTCAGGATAATTGCATCGATATATATATGAACTGTTTACAGTAAATACGAAGGTCAAGTTGAATCACTTGCCTTGAGATAGACTGGTCTGGTCTGACTGGTAGGAGCAACAACTGGAGCTTGACTCGACTTTTATGGCAAGTTTTCCCTTGTCTCGAGATCCTACATAAATAATAATAATCCTCATTATAATATATTCTTACCATCTTAACCTATTTACAACCCGAAATTAAACATGGATGGCACTTAGGCCTATACGCACTTAATTCATATCCACCATTATATTTTCAAATGTACACACGTAGCCACATAATCACATATCGTATATTAATACCAAATAACATCATATACACCATAATGCCACACTAGGCTTGGATGATCTCGACTCACCACTTAAGTCACTTGGTCGCTAACTAAACAAAGTCTTCAAATTTGGGCTTCCTAACTCAATGTGCCTTTCCTAAATTATCCAAAACCTATTGACCCTCACTTGTGCCTTTTTCTCTACTGACCTTATACTATCTTACAACTATGGTGGTTGACCTAATACTCACTTCTAAGTGTTCTAAAACTATGTGATAAGTGAAAGTGCTCACTGGTGTAAATTTCAGAATGGTAACTAAGGTTTCTTGAGTGCATTAGACACTCTTAAACTACAAGTTTTTCTTCAAAATTTTTACACAAGACTCTCCTGACCTAAGGGCATCTCACAAGCTTGATGTGGCTCAAAGGCCTGGCTTGGGCCTTCTTGGGCCTAAGCTAAAAGTCCAAGGTTCCCCTGTTTTTCTGGGCAGAAAATGCCCTGACTTGAATTAACTTGTGACACATGGTTCTAGCTCATATCCTATGAACTATGGTTGGAAAAACTTCTCTGACATACCCTCTAACTAAGGCCCAATTGGGCCTAATGAGGGCCTACCCATGACATGGCCAAATCTCCCTATTTCTAAGTTGCAACAAAACTGTCCCCTGCTGGACAGATTTTGTTATTCTACTTGTGCACCTAACCAAATGACATGCAAACCTCCAACCAACTCCTAAAACCTATTATATACTCCCCATACTAACTTCTGGTAGCTTGGGCCTCAAAGTGCACATCAATGACATGGTCAAAACTCACTCTAAACCTCAGGGTATTAAACTGATTTTTTTTCTGCAGAAACTATAACTCTCATTTTTCCAAGGTTTTGACTTGACAACTCAACTAACAAAAACTCAATACTTAAACCAAGACTTATACATGGTAATCTACTGAACTAACTCCTTTATTCTCAAAATAACATTGGGTGAGATCATTCATGCCTAAAAACAACAACATGCAACTAAATATATAACATGCAACTCATGGAAAGCACATAACAAGATTTCGGCTAGGCATAAAGTTGTAAATGCTTGTAAAATCGACTTGCACCTAATACTTATCCTTAATAATTATGAAATATAACTCCTTTTAAGTATTAATAAGAAATTCATCATGGAAACAATCTATTTAAGCACATCTATTTCGAATTTTATAGATAACAACATGATTTCGAAATGAATAGCATGCAAAACATGGTTGATCATCATTTTAATGTCTTAAAACTAGCATGCATGGCTAAACATAAATTTATAATGAGATTTCAGTAGCATGCAAAGGATTTTAAAGCATGATATCTCCATAAAACACTTAGTTAGCACATATACATAATATATCTCATAGAGAGCTCTTGAATTCACAAGAATCAAAAGTTTCTCTTTGGAGATCACACAAAACTACACATGCAACCATGAAACTTCATCTTCCAAATCACAAAACTCTTGGGAAGTATATAAAATAAATGTAGGTGAAAGAATTACACTAGGGAAGATGAGAAATGGAATGAAAAATGGAAGGGAGTGGGGGAAATGGGGTTCGGCCGAGAGCAAAAGGGAGGGAGGGGAAGAGAGAAATTTTTGTGGTGTGTTGGAGTGTGAAATGATGAATGACTTCTCTCCACTTTGATTTGTTTGTTTTATGCTATTTGGTTGACAAGTAATGAGTGGAAGTGAGAACTTACCAAAATGTCCCTTGGCTAAAGTTAGGCCATTTTGCATGCAAGGCTAAGGTAGTAATTTGGTAATAATCAAATGAGTTAGTGGGGTTGGAAAAGTCTTATTTGCCCTTTGAGAGAATAGAAAGAGAGTTTGCATGCAAGGTTATTCATGTAATTTGATAATTATAACAAATAAAATTTGTAAAGATTTATTTTTATAAAATAAAATACAAGTTCAAAAATTATAAAATTTATACCATAAATTAACTTGTATTTTTAGAGACTTTATAAAATCATTTTCAAAATTTGTGATCAAAATGCCTTTTAAAAGAAGATTTTTCCAAAGCTTAGAATATTCCTTATAAATCAAAAATAAAGAAATTAAATAAACTCTTGCTTTGAAAAATCATATACTACCCAAAGCAAATTTATAATGCAGAAATTTTCACTCACACAAACGTACAATCATTGAATATATTTTCATTTGACTTAATATTATACCAAATTCACAAATAATATTACATAAAATGCCGGTCGTAACATCATTCCTTAGTCCATTCCTTTCCTCTAGGAGTTTCATTCCAAGGTACTGGTGCATCCTCTCTAACAAACTTTTTGATCAAATCAGCTTTATTAACTGTTTGTTGAGGTGCATGTCCTGAAGGACCAGCTGTATCAACATCTAGACTAGTAGCAGCTTCACCAGTAGATTCAGCATTGTCAGCATCAGAACTTACAGAGCCTGCAGTATCAACATTCTCTGATAAAATAATAGTATGTGAGGCTATAGAGGCTTCAACATCATCCTCTAAATTCTGATCTGCAACTAAGTTCTGATCAACATCTAAATTTTGATGCCCACCTTGAATCTGATCATCATCTAGATTCAGAACTGGTGTTGTTGGAATGTCTGCATTGAAATCAGCATCCAAAATTGGTGTTGTTGGTGGAGTGAGTTGAGTTGGTGGAGCTTCCAAGTACAGAACCTCAGGCACAACCAAGTTATGTATGTCTATTTCAGCACTTGTACCTGGGTCTTCAGCATGTACTGGATCAATTATAGGAGACACGGGAGGTGTAGGCACTTGCTCTGGAATATCCTCTTGCTCTTGAATAGGAGACTTTTGAGCTTGAGTAATGTCTGATTCAGTTGTGGGAAGTAATTCAATTACTATAGGTTCTGTTGGGATCAAAGATTCCTAACCCCCTTCCTTAGCTGCTTCTTCCAGAACTTCTTCAGAGTGTGATGATTCACTTACAGCCCTCCCGGATCTTTGTTTTTTAAGTCTCTTTGCTGAAGTTGAGACTTTGGGAGCTTCATCATCAGAATTTAGCTTTCTAAGCCTTTTGAGGGGCCTAGAACTCCCAGTTTCAATATCTGTAATAACCCCAATTTTTGGGAAATTTTTTTTGAAACCCTTATGAATAGTGTTTTTGCTGATTGAGAATTTTTTTTTCATGCCACACTATGTAGGGGTTCTGATATGGATATTCTGAGGTTTTATTAGTACTCTATATGGTATATAAGTGTATGCAAAGATCGTCAGAATCCAATTCCGAACACTTTGATTTTTCCCGGAAATACACTAGATACGGAGAGAATTGAGTATAAGGTAACAGGATAAAAAGGATTTAAATTAAAGGATTATAATAGAGGATCATAAAAAGGAATATAATGTATTGAGAAAGGTTAAGGGAACCTAAGTAATAAGATCCCGGGTATGATCCCTCAAACGATAAAGGAAAACGAAAGTTAAGCGAACCGTATAACAGATCAGCGGTCATTAGGCAAACAATTAGAAGCTAATCAAAGAGATTAGAAGGGATGATGACATAGCAATGTGACATAAGCATGACATAAGGGGAAGGAGATGTGGTTGATTTAAAACCACACAAAGTCAAGGCTAGAAAAGTAATTAACCAAAAACAAGACAAAAAGCAACCAACCAAGCCAAAACATTTCATTTTCATCAAAAAACACAAAACCCCCATTTTCTTCTTCAAGCTCTCGGCCTCTTTTCTTAAAAAATGAAAGTCCAAGCTCCTCCACTTACTATTTAGCAAGGTAATTATCCTAGCTTCTCCTAGTTAAGTTACATACTTCCTATAAGTTTAAGCTTCTAATTCCAAGCCAATCTTTTTCTATAAATCAAGAAAGAAGATGGTGAATAGTACTTTCTTGAAATTAATTTTTGTGTTCTTGATTTCTTTGAAAGAACAAGCTTGTAGGAGGTTAGATTAAGGCTTCCATGGGCATTCCAAGGTTCTTTCATGGATTAAAAGCTTCAAGGAAGGTATAACTCTTCATTATCTTAGCTTTAAGTTTTGTTGTTTAGATTTCCTAATGTTTAGATGAAGGGTTAGGGTAATGGGTGTGTAATCATGTTAAAGCTTGTTATGAGTATTTTAGTTGGTGAGAGGCATGATTATTGTGTGTTTAGAGATTGGTTGATTTTGTGATATTTTTGGAGTTGGAAATCTTGGTTAATTAGTCAATGAACTTAAGTAAAACTCTTAGTTCATAATTCAGAAATAAGTATGAATTGGTAACATTGATTTGATGGGGCTGTTGGAGTGTGTTTTGGATGGATGTTGGTGGTATGATTGATTTGGGGTTGAATTGTGGTTGGTTTTGAATGGTTTAAATTTGGGAAATCACGTAAACATAGCCGTCTTAACGTCCGATTTTTTTTAGACTGTTTTTGTGCATAACATTAGGACCCGAGAACCCCCTGCTAGATTATGACCATTGCCATTTCTAGATAGCTCGTGTTACGAGCTTCGTTTTGATATGTGGTTCGTTCGATTCCGATGCACAGTTTAGGAGAAACGACCGTTTTAAGTAACGGCGTTTCGCGAACGAAACTTTTCCCCTCGCCTTACTTTGAAACATAGGTTAAAGACCAAAAAGGGTTAATTAATGTATGAAACAATTATGGTAAGAGTGTTAGGCAGTTGGTAAGACACTCGCGAAGGAATCGCCTTAAAACTCGTAATGGTTAAATTATTAAAAATGGTGGAGCCGAGGGTACTCGAGTGACTTAAGAGAATTAGTAAGCGCAAAACAAGCGTTAGAGTCTAAGTTAGTTAAAGTATAGATTTACAAGTGACTTTGGTTTAATTCCAACTTACTTGTTGTTTATAGGTTACCAGACTCGTCCCGAGCCATTCGTAACCCCCAGTCGCTCAGGCAAGTTTTCTACCCATTATAACTGTTGTTGTGATGTATATATGTATATGCATTATCTTGCGATAGATGCATGTTGGTTAATTAGCAAATGTTACAATATATTGAAGCATGCTGCTATGGTATATATATATGCATGCCTGTTTCGTATTCTTTCTATATATATTTGTTGATTCAGTTGATAATACTTATGCTAGAGGATAGCAGTATTTTGCATATACCCTTATTATAAGGACCCAAAAGGTGAAAACATTTTCTAAAACCGGGAGTCGAGGATCCCGAGTAGATTTTGTATATATGTATATATATATATATGGTTATAGTTTTCAAAACTATTAATCGAATAAGGTTTATTCGATAACTTTATTTTATTTAATGAATATTATTATGAATATTCATTCGAGGGCTTATGACTTCTTTATTTTATTAAATGAATATTATTTGAATATTCATTCGAGGGCTTATGACTCTTTATATTATTTATTGAATATTATTTCGAATATTATTCGAGGGCTTATGACTCTTTTATATTATTATTGGATATTACTTGGATATTCATTTGAGGATGTATGACTCCTTTATTTTATGAATATTATTTATAATATTCATTCGAGGTATTACGACTCCGCTTATTACTGCAATATATTCTTTATTTTATTAAAGAATAAGGTGTCAATAATCAAACTTATTTTCGATTATTCAATTAAAGATAGTACTTTCGTATAAGTATATCTTTGGTTATTTAATACTCGTTTCAAGTATAAGTTTTAATACTTCTACTTCAATTATTTTTATAAAGATTATTCTTTATGGGAATATTATTTAAATAATAATATTCAGACATTTTCTAAATATACTGGGGACTGATTTACTTCATTAAATCAGCTTTACTCCAAACACTCTTTAAAGTGTTTTTGAGTCTTCAACATGATTTTTAAAAGTTAGAGCGGATCCCAAAACTCATTTTTATATTTAAGATCTTCCTTTTTAAGGGGATTTAAATACTCGCTCAAAACCTGAGGGATCCGGCTCTGTGGTGTATTTTATATTCGCAACAAGGTTGCAGTTTTGGTAAATGAATTGATTACTTACCCATCGTTCGGGAAGTAAGTCCATCTATTGAGTCGGCATAAGCAACATGGGCTCAGTGGGCGTCCATGATAGTGTAAGTGGCTCAGTGGGAGTCCATCAAATGCATAAGTGGCTGAGTGGCAGTCGAGCATAAGGTCCTATTGAGACCAGGGTGATGACCAGTGGGGAATTCGTCCATCTACTAGTAGAAAAGGTTACTTATTGGTATCTTTGCCTGATCAGCGAGATACCTGGTTTATGCCAAAATTCTTTTCCTTTCCAAATTTATTGGATATTGCAACTCTGTTCATACTTTACATGACAGAGGTTTTCAGGAAATGTATAAAAAAGATGTATATGTGGATATATATATATATATCAGAACTTAATGAAGTATATCCTAACTTCATTTCCTTTAATAATATTTCAAAGATTGAATCTATTCAAGTCTTATCTTGTGGTCTCATCAGTGGGATGAACTTTTGAAATTAATTATAACTTGAACGGTGGTAGTTCAAGTAGTATTTGGAAAAGATATAAGTATATTGGAGTATCTTGTAACTTCATCTTTTAAACTTATATCTAGTTAATAATTGTCTTATGAATGACAAAGATTTTCAGAAAAACGTTGAGACAAGGTTAGATATATTAGATCACCTTGCAACGATACTTTTCATACAGTTATAAACTGGAACTTTGTGTATATTATGCATGGAAGAGGACTTCCAAGATTTTGAAAAGTATATATGTATATATATATACTGACTATTTTGCGACTTCATCGCATTAAAATATCAAACTTGGTTCATTTCTTTTGACCAAGACTTTCATGAGTACTATGAGAAGGCTCATATATTGTTAATCATTATACATATTATTTTGGTGGGCTTGCTGCTCACCCTTGCTTTCTTCTTTCATCACACAACATCAGATAGACAAGATGAACAGGACCAAGCTCCCAATTCGCGAGCGGATAGGAAGCATTCCACAGTTTCCTATAGGTGTTGAAGTCACTGTAGCTGAGGTAGGGAAATACCAATAGACTAGGCTTCCACTTTTGATGTACCAGATTATGTATATTTACGAATTGTAATAATGGCAAAGAAAATGTAAATTTATTCAGAAAACCTTCTAAGGTGTATTGGCAGATAATTGTGGAATAAAATGACTTGTGGTTATTTTTTTTGATGTTCATCTCTGAGACTATAACGTGTGGTGTGTGTGTTTATTGTGGGGTCACAGTACAGAGTAGTTGAGTAATTATTAAGATTGGGTGTTATTAAGGCAAATGGAACTCATGACAACCCGGATCCCCGACCCCGGATCTGGGGGTGGTACAATATCTTTCTGAGAAGAGATCTTCTCCGCTTCTATAATAACAAGTTATGATATTTGAACCTGTTCCTCATTATCTGACTCATCTCTCAGAACAATTCTCCTTCTCTTCTATTGAGACTGAGGTACTATCTTAGTCCTCTTGGGTTTTGAAGATGAAGGCTTCACTGGATGTGCTGAAGGTTGAGGTTGAGATGACTGTGTTGGTTTGTAATATGTCCTAATGGAGGGTTGAGTTGGTTGATGTTGAGAAGTTTTAGGTGTTTGTGTAGTTGTGGTAGGTGCGGATGAAGATTGGGTTGGTTTTGATGAGTTAGTGGGTTGGACATCAGGATAGACAGATGTATGTGCTTATGGATCAGCATTTACCAAGATCTGTTTTACTGACTGATGAATTTGTAAGGGTCTCAGCACTTGTTTCTTATTGTCAGCATTTAACAAATCATTAAAAGCCCTTTTTCCAAGCTTAAAGGGTGGAATTAAATCACTGTCTAGTTGGGGTTCATCAGCACAACAAAAAGTATATATAAGATGACAAAATCTAGCAAAGTATACTACATTCCTATCCTCTGTCATCCTATCCCCTATGAACCTAGCACAACACTTGCAAAATCAAAATGAGTTTGATGAATAAGGGCATGCCCGATTTGCTGACTCATGATGGGAATATCATCAAAGTTGGAGCATTTATTGGCGAATGCCTTTGTGATACAATCAAAGAAAAAGCTCCATTCCTTTCTGATATTTGATCTTTTCAGTTGACCCAGCTTTCCCAAACTTTTCTCATAGCCCAGACTGGCCATAAGCTGCTGTAAAACAGGATCCTCCACTGTTGAGAATGTACAACCTTCAGGTAAGTGGAGAGCTTTACGAACTGCTCCAGGAGTAACAACATGCTCGACATCTCCTGATATGAAAATAATGCTTGGAGTACCAGTAGCACCACCATTATCAAAAAGCCCAGTTCACCAAAATGTCAGCACTTGTTTGCTTGAAATAGTTTGAGGTTGGGTCAAAGCATACCCAATCTCACTATTGGCTAATAAATCTTGCACAAAATGCAGATTTGATGGAGCTTTATCCTTGTTCAGGATTGCAGCATAGTTATTTGGTACAAACTTGGCTCCATCAATAATTAAATCCTTGGGCGCCATCAAAAATTAGTTTGCCTAAAAGGTGTTTGATGAAAAGTCTGTATAGAAAGCCGTCAGAAAATGTGAGAAAATAAGAAA
Organism: Apium graveolens; assembly: GCF_009905375.1. Lineage (NCBI taxonomy): Eukaryota > Viridiplantae > Streptophyta > Magnoliopsida > Apiales > Apiaceae > Apium > Apium graveolens. Next base: position 36,330,716 of record NC_133650.1, read on the forward strand.
AAGAGAGAGAGTGAATAGAATAGATATGTGAATAAAAGATTTGAAAATCTTTTATCTCTTTTACTTAGACAACCCACGTGACAGCAGTTATTGAGAAGTGGAACAGACCTTTACACCTGTCAGCCATGCAGCAGTTAAGGCAAAAGTTAATGGGCACGGTAAATAAGTAATGATTACATTGCACGTTCAGTTTTTAAAAAAAACCGTTCCCACTAAACAAATGATTATTACTGCTTTATCTCACAGAATCCAATATTCTGAAAAATATAACCGTTCAAGTATTGACTTAAAAATAAACCAAGTAAATAAATACTGCCACGTTAGCATCAGAACTTGATTATTATTAAAATTTAAAAGTCATCAGAATATGGCCCCTTTACTCAAAAAGTGAATGTTTATTTCTGTAATTCTTCACATAAATACTGATATGGTTTCATCAGAACTTCCATCAGAACTTGTCCTCAGAATTTATGCAACTGACACTTAAACTGTTCATCTGAACAAAATTTATCACCACAATAATTTTCATCATTCATATGGAGTGTAAGTGTGTGCAATAAGCTAAATATCAGAAAAAGAGTAAAGTCTGATTCACTTCAGTACATCTTAGAAATAAGGCATAACTAAGAACTTTGCTCAAAATATGTTATTATTCTGAAGTCTACTATAGAATGAGTTCATGCATGAGTCCACCTCAACTGTTTTGTGCTCATTTATGCATCTTTTGAAATTCCTTTTTACAGTGGCTTTTCAGTGTAAGTGAGTCACGACTGCTTATCAGAATTTATGATGTTATCAGAGTATTTCTCCAGTAATCAGAGAATATGAAAAGTCACCAAGAAAATTTTATTTTGCTTTTCTAATACATATTACTTAATACCAGCAATGCACTTGGGTCTTCCCTTCCACATTTTTACTCTAGATCTCAAAGGAGTACCTGATTTTTATTTCTTTTCTTTCTTCTTCTTTTGATAAGTGAGGCTTATCAGCACTTAGTACATCCATCAGATTTACTAACATCAGAACTTAATAGATAAGAAGCAATATTCTAGTTTTTGACTTAGTAATAAGATACACAAAGTAAACTTTAACCAAGCTCAATATCAGAATTCACTTGTGTTAAAAGATTTCCACATAAACAATTACTTCAAACATGGGATTATTTAGTATATTAAAGACTACTAGGTCAGCATCTAGCACAGTTATCCTCACTGGATTAAATAGTCACAGAAACATTCATATCACTATCAGAGTTTAGAAATTCACATCAGACAACAATTAGCACTTAAGGAAATTTCAATTTAAGCACAAACTACATAAATATAGTAATATCTTTAAATACTGATCATAAGGTCTAATGTATCAGAACATAAACTAGGCAGATTTAGAGAAAGAACCTGAAACCATTCCAAGTTCATTTACCAATCTTGTAAAAGTAGCTTCACACAGTGGTTTTGTGAAGATATTTGCTAGTTGTTGATCTGTTGGAACAAAATGCAATTCCACTGTACCTTCCATCACATGCTCCCTTATGAAGTGGTACCTAATGCTGATGTGCTTTGTCATTGAGTGTTGAACTGGATTACCTGTTATAGCAATAGCACTTTGATTATCACAGTAAATAGGGATTTTAGAATATGTTAACCCATAATCCAGTAACTGATTCTTCAGAATTTGAGTTTCTAGAATTATCATAATTTGGCCCATCAGAACTTGATGAATCAGAATTTGAGTTTCCAGAATTATCAGAACTTGCCCCATCAGAACTTGACGAATCAGAACTTGAAGAGCATGTTCTTGGTTCTGATACTTCTTGAGATGTGGTTAGATCTTCAATATGCTCCCCCTGCACAGGTGCATTTTACATTGGCATAGTCACCACAATTTTAATAACATCATAGTTTAACCCATCAGAGTTTACAGTATCAGGATTTAGACTGTCAGGATTTACAGAATCAGAATTTAAAACTTCATTCTCAAATCTCAGCTGATCATGATCATTGAAATCTTCAAATCTTGTAATCTTCTTATCATCAAAAGAGACATTGATAGATTCCATGACAACCCTTGTTCTTAAATTGTAGACGCTTAAGGCTTTTGTGGAAAGTGGATATCCAACAAAAATTCCTTCATCAGCTTTTAGATCAAATTTGGATAGCTTTTCAGGATGAGTCTTAAGAACAAAACACCTGCATCCAAATACATGAAAATACTTCAGATTTGGCTTCTTTTTCTTCGCCATCTAATATGGTGTCTTTCCATGCTTGTTGATAAGTGTTGCATTCTGAGTAAAAGAAGCAATCTGCACAGCTTCAGCCCAAAAATAGGTTGGTGACTTTGCTTCATCAAGCATAGTTCATGCAGCTTCAACAAGAGTTCTATTCTTTCTTTCAACAACTTCATTTTGTTGTGGAGTTCCAGGAGCAGAAAATTCCTGCTTCATTCCATGGTCTTTGCAGAACTCTTCCATAATCAAATTCTTGAACTCAGTGCCATTATCACTTCTTATGATTTTCACAGAGTCTTTAACCAATTTATCTAGTTGCTTGACATGATCAATCAAAATAGATGCATTTTCACTTTTTGTATGCAAGAAATACACCCATGTGTATCTGGTGAACTCATCCACTATGACCATAGCATATTTCTTCTTTGCAATAAACATGACATTCACTGGACCAAATAGATCAACATGTAGTAGGTGATAAGGCTCAAGAATTAAAAATTCATTCTTGCTCTTGAATGAAGATTTTATTTGTTTTGCCTTTTGACATGAATCACAAAGGCCATCAGAAGCAAATACTGATTTTGGCAGGCCTCTCACAAGATCTTTCTTGACTAGTTCATTTATATTGCTGAAATTTAAATGAGAGAGTTTCTTATGCCAATCCCAGCTTTCTTTAATTGATGCTCTACTTAACAGACAGATTGCAGAACCATCAGTACTTGTTGAAAGCTTGGCTTCATAAATATTACCATGCCTGTATCCTTTCAGAACAACTTTGCTTGTAGATTTGTTTACAACTTCAAAGTGTTCTTCAAAGAAATCCACATGATAATCTTTGTCACAGATTTGACTAACACTCAGCAGATTGTGTTTAAGTCCTGAGACTAGAGCTACTTTTTCAATAATGACATTCCCAAGATTGATATTACCATATCCCAGAGTTTTTCCCATATTGCCATCTCCATAAGAAACACCTGGGCCAGCTTTCTCCATAAAGTCTGATAGCAGGGTTTTATTTCCAGTCATATGTCCTGAACATCCACTGTCCAGAACTAGGATGTTTTTCCTGTTATCCTGCAATCACAAAGACCACTAATGATTAGTTTTAAGGACCCAGACTTGCTTGGATCCTTTGGCCTTATTAAGTTTGTTAACATTTGCAGCGGATTTAACATCAGAGTTTATGTTACATTTTTCTTATCAGAATTTACAGTATCAGACTTTGCATCAGAACTTACACTAGAAGGAATAATGCTAACTTTCTTTAAAGAAGGTTTTATTTGATAATAATCATAGTACAAACTATGATATTCCTTACAAGTATAAATGGAATGCCATAAACTACCACAATGAAAACAAGGATTTTGTGGCCTATATCTAACATACTGACTCTTAACTCCTGATTTTGAAGGTAAGGAGTTTATGTTTTTATTCTTCCTTCAAAAAGAAGCCAGATGGTTAGAATTTGCACAGTTATAACATTTCTTTCTAGGAGCATTAGGAACAGGCTTATATTCATTGCTTTTATTTACACCTTCATTTCCATTCCTATTTTTCCTAGGTTGCTTTACCTTGTTTACATTCTTAACATCTTTCATCTTATGCTTAAGTTGCTTCTTTATCATTAAGCCTATGTTAACTTCAGTTTGCTTATCCTGTTTTGGTTTGTCAGAAGTTAATTTCTCTTTAACTTCTGATTTATCAATATCAGACTTTACAGCTATAAACTTAGCAGGATTTACCTTTGGCTTTTGTTTAACAACTATAGGCTCAGTTTCTATAGTTCCTTTATTATTCTTATCATCTCCATAACCTAAGCCCTCTTTCCAATTTCCACTACTTAACAAATTTTGAGTTGTTCTGCCAGAGTTAGTCCAAGTCCTGATAATCTCTCTTTACTTTTCTAACTCAGTTTTTAGAGATTTATTCATTTTAAGCACTTCATCTCGAACATAGAAAGTATCATCTCTATCTTTCTGAGTTTGATGGAACATAACTAACTCTTTTTCTAAATAATCATTCCTCTTTTTATAAGCAAGATTTTCAGAAGTTAATCTTTCACATGTTAAAGTTTGATCTCTATAACTAATGAACATGGTTTTAAGATATCTTCTCAACTCAGTAATATCATCAGTATGAAAAGCATAAGTTGTTTGAGGTACCTTTAACTCAGCAACTTCAGAACTGCTATCAACATTTGCCATCAAAGCATAGTTCACCTCACTTTCAGAATCTGAAGTGTCTGTCCACTTTTTCTTCTTTGTGACAAGTGCCTTGCCTTTTTCACCTTTTCCTTTCTTGCACTCAGAAGATATTTGGCCTTTCTCACCATAATTGTAGCATTTAACATTTGAGTAATCTCCTCTTTTAGACTTTCCAGCTTTGCCTTCAGATTTTCTGAATAGATTTTCTGAATCACTTCTTATCAGAACTTCCACTTTTCATTGAAATCTTCTTTCCCCTTCTGAATTTCCTGTATGCAATCTTTGTGATTCCTTTCACCATAAGAGCACACAGCTTCATCATCTCTTCATCAGGGTCCATCTCAGATAGACTTTCAGTTTCTGAATCCTCATCACTATCAGGACTTGATGATTCAGTATCAGACTTTGTGATGAGAGCCTTTCCTTTGCCTTTCTTTAAGACAGCCACTTTAGGAGATTCCTCCTCAGCCTTAAGAGCAACTGTTCTTGATTTTCTCCCATGCCTCTTGCTTCTTTGATCCATCTCAAGTTCATGAGTTTTGAGCGTACCATAAATTTTATCAAGAGTAGTTTTATCAAGAGAATAGTTGTCTCTTATAGTAGTTTCCTTCAAATCCTAACTTTCAGGAAGAGCTAAAAGGAATTTAAGATTAGTATCTTCAAGATCATATTCCTTATCTACTAGAGACAGATCATTCAAGAGTTTGAAAAATCTGTCATATAAACCAGTTAATGACTCATCAGGTTTTGAGTCAAAGTGCTCATACTCTTGAGTGAGTATAGTCCTCCTGTTCTTCTTAATTGAATCAGTTCCCTGACATCTTGTCTCCAAGGCATCCCATATCTCCTTTGCAGTCTTGCAGTTAATTACCCTGTTTGACATGACATTATCAATGGCACTATGCAGCAAATGTCTTACCTTTGCATCCTTTACAATAGATGAGATATCTTCAGCTGTATATTCATTTTTCTCCTTTGGTACAGTCTGTGCTGGCTGATCTGCAACTACAACAGAGAGCTTGGTTGGCTTATGTGGTCCTTCATTAATTCTGTTAAGGTATTCTGGATCTGTAGCTTCCAGAAACATAGACATCCTAACCTTCGATATGGGATATTCAGAAGGTTTCACTATGGGAACCCTAATAGTCTCATATCGATTATGGATTTGAGTCTTTGGAGTTATTTCAGTTTTGGTGGGCTTGGTTGGAGTTTGTGCTTCTTCAGACATGATTGTTTTTGGATCTTTACTGTATGTATATTAACAGATTGCTCTGATACCACTTGCTAGGTCACACACACTGTAGAAGGGGGTTGAATACAGTGTCTAGCACAATCAAATCGAATTAAGAACACAAGTAACAGAACACAGATTTCATTCAATATAATAAACTATTTTACAATAGAACTGTCCTCTCTCAGTAATGAACAAATATCACAAGAGCTGCTAGGGTTACAATGAATGAAAATCTCGATTAAGATAACACATATAGTGTAAACCCTATTCTGTGTTTATATACTACACAGTTACAAGATAATCTTCTAATTGATATCGAATATAATTCATCTTCCTAATATATATCAACTAATTATCTTTTCTTCCAAGTATTTTATTCTTCATAGAATTCTTCTCCATGCATATCTCTTCTTATGTTTGTTTTGATCTTCTTTCCTTTCAATCAGCCGCCTTCCTTATCTGAACGTCTCCTTAAGTCCTGATATTATCTCCTGATAAATATCTCCTGATAAATTAAGTTCTAACAATTTAGGTTCTGATATCTTAATTCCTGACTTCAGTATAAGTACTGATTTCTAATTAAGTCCTGATTTGTCCTGTTAAGTAAAACCTGAAAACTAAACACAAATCATATTAGACATGACATCACAAATATATTTAACATGGGGGTTGTGGCTTCTGATTCAGATTCTGTATTTCTTTTTCTCCTTTGTCTAATATGGTTGATCAATCTTCAGATCTAAAATTGTTTGTACGTTAACAGCAAGCTCTAATACCAATTGTTAGGCCCTTAACAACTATAGAGGTGGGTGAATACAGTTAATATGATCAACTAGACAAAGCTTCAATAGAGTCAACAGTTTTATATCAATATTATAAAAACTTATTAAACAAGTACTCTCTCGAAAGGATGAACAAATATCCTTGAGAGCTGTTAGGTTTTGCGAAAGATATAACAATGTCGCAATACTTATAGCATGAACCTAAACTATGCTATTATAGAGCACAACTACCAATGTATAAGGAATCCTATTCTATTAACAACAAGAAAACCTATAAAATTGCTTATGAGATAAAGTCCTCCACCGACTTGAAATTCCTATTTCCTTTTCCTCTTCAAAGATCAACTGATGTGACAAATACTGATTTCGTCATCCGTTGATACCATTATCCGTCGAATATCAACATTCGTCGATATCATCATCATCCGTTGATGCTTGTGATCATCATCCATTGATGCTTGTAATCATCATCCGTTAATGCTTATGATAGTTTCTGTTTGATATCATCAATTGCTCCAAACAGAATGATTTTCTGAAATTCGGAAAATATTTTGAAATAATATTTTCTGGTTTTTAAATAAATTAAAACCCTTTAAAAAATATTTAAAAATTAAAATATTTATTAAATAATAAATCTAGAATAATTCCCTTTAAAAAGAATATTAAATTTATTATCCTTAGTTAAATAATATTTAACAATGAATAACGTTTGGTTCTCAAAATTATATTTTTGGAATACGTTTGAAAAAATAACTTAATATATTTATAAAATCATAAAAGGAAGCCAAGTCCTTGAAAAATATTTGTGTTATTATATAACATGGGTACCTTCTCATTCTAAACATCACCGGAATTCATCCAGTTTTTATCTACTTATACTGACCGACTTTCGGTCTAAAACAAATCACAACACGCTACACGCTAGCGTTATTATCTTATACATGTATAGTACTTATACCAAAATCATTAAAAATCATATAATTTAATATATATCGACTTGTAAAATAATTTAAACAACACCATGCCTGAATGGCAGTTATTAGAAAACAAACATAACACAATAATTTTTAAAAGGTAGGGTTTGTAAACTTGCCTGAAGTCCAAGATATGTTTTCTGAATTCCACTCATTCCAGATTTTCTAATCAACAAATATCATAATCTTAATCAGTATTCATAATCTCATCAACTGTGATGGCCTCAACCCTGGGGTCAGGAGTTGACGTCACGAACAACAAACATAATACAACCCAACTTATTATTAATATATAAACACGATCCCCTACTTCCCAAAATCTTTTCAGATTTAAGTACGACTTAGGTTACAACTATTACAAACCAAACTTATTCAATAAGTCTGATACACTAACTTATTACAGCAACTTAACAGACCACATCTGGTCTGACACAACTACCTCTGAGGAGCCAGTTATGGGAGGGACCAGAACTCGGCCCTAATTATAACGAATGGGTCTCATAGGCATCTGTAATATATATATATATATATATATATATATATATACAAAACATTTTGCAAGGATGAGCAATCAATTGCTCAGTAGTACCAATATATGAATAGCAAGTAAAACAGTTTATGAAAAACAGTTATAGGAACAGAAATCATAACTCGTTTACAAATATAAGTAAAACAAGTATAAACTGGATATCTGAAAGGACATCTTCGATTAAGTATTTATTTTGGTATTTGCATAATTTAACATAAAATTTAAAACACGTATATCCTCTATAAATAGGCATGAATTTAATTGACATAATCAAAAGTGAAAAGTCATATCTAGCAAAATATTTTCAAAAATGTTTTTTAAAATGTATTTATATTTTAAATATAAATACAAGAGAGATTCCAATTTGCTGAAAATCAAAATACATATTTTTAAAGTAATATACTCCAAAGCAATGAGATCGTAAAAGAATTATCGGAAATATGATCTTTTTAGGCTCTCTTGCAATATTAATAAGGTAACAAGTTTGAAAAAGGAATATCAAAACTTGGATATTCTTTAGAAGGCTCGTGCTAAATTTATTTCAAAAACAGATGGTTTTAAAAGGGATAAAATATATATCTTTCACTCCATAAACATTTATAAATCCAAAGATATATTTTTACATTCTTAGAAATTAATATTTGATATAGGAATATTAATATCTCATTTTATCCCTCCTCATATTTTTCCAAGTAATTTTCTCTCATATCTCAAATATATTATTTATCGGAAAAAATACTTTTAAATACTTAAAAAAATATTTCCCACACTCTCAAAATATTTTATATTTAAGGAAATATATTCTAAGTATTTATTCTAGCCCAAACTGAGCCAACAAAGTCTATCTGCTTTCATAAAAGATCGTTCATATTTTATTTGGAACCAAACCCTGATTTAATCGTTTTAAATCCAAATAAAATACTTCCACTTGCTAAAAAATCTTGAAACTTAAGATTTGTCACTTAAATGGTATTTTATATGCATGGTTAAAGTTTCATAATTTTTGAGAAAATTTGTGCGGGTGTGATTTTTCTAGGTGTTGACCAAGACTTTAACCGAGTGTTTGACCAAGCTAGCTTTGACTAAAATTGACCAAAACTTGCAGATCATCATTTTATGATATTTAGATAATTATCATATTTTTGGTTATATTTATTAAAGGTTTTCAAAGTCGTTATATTTAATGGTGCTAATTACTTAATTAATTAAGTAATTAATGATTAATTTAAAAAGCTAAAAACCATTATTATATAATTAATATTTGCTGGAATTTTTCTTGTTTTTCTTATATGCAAGTTGCAAACAAACACACCTTATCCTCCATGTCATCAATCCACACCACTCTCTTCATCCACAATTCAATTTAACTCAATCTCAACCATTCACCTAATCCATCTATAAATAAACACCCACCCCCACCATTTTTTACACAAGCTAAGAGCTAATTAATTATTGTGCATTTTCAAGAAGTATTCTCTCTACACACTCTCTAATATCCAAAACCCAAATACTTCATCTCAAGAACCTTCTCTTTTACAAATATATATATATCATATATTCTAGGTTTTTGATCTTTAAGCTTAGTTCCACCAACCAAGCTCCATCAACCCAAGAAAAGCTCATCCATACCACTTTCTTGCCTTTGGAAGGGCTGCCCAAGTTCGACCAACAAGCCAAAATCCGTCTGAACCTCTGGCGAATTTTTCCGGCGAACTTTTCCGTTCATCTCTTAAAAGTGGTAAACTTCTTAGCTTTCATCCGAGTCTTAACCGACCACTCTTAATATTGATATAAGAAGCTTAGTAACACCTTCTCTTCATCTCTACAAGCTCTTATATAGAATAACTTAAAGAAAAACAAATCGGTACAAGGATTGTTTTCTACAAATTATACAGTTCTAAGCACGAAGTGATAATTTAATACAACACTTGGTTTATATTCCTAACTAGCACCTTTAGTGTTTCGTGGGAATTAAATTAAAAGCTAGCATTTTATTCTTTAAACTTAAACGCACTTATTTTGGCAATATATTGATATATTCATTATAATTGTTTACCAAGACTTAAGCGACTTCCATTACTAACACCTTTAGTGTTCCATGAGAAAAACTTAAGGCTTATATTATATATATATATATCTATATATACATATTTATTATATTTAGTTAAACGATTTGAGTGAATTCCCTTACCAGCACCTCTAGTGTTTCGTGGGAAGATCTTAAAGCTTTTAAGTAAATATTTGTATATATATAATCGTATAAGAATTAAGCGACTTCCCTTACTAGCATCTTCAGTGTTTGGTGGGAAAAACTTAAAGCTTATATTGTATTATATATATACATATATAAACTGTGCTAATATAATTTAAACTCTGCTCTTACATTGTTTTAACATATTGTGATTAAATTACGCACCTTTTATTCTATCGGCCAAATATTTTATAAGTGCAAATAGTTAAAGAATAAGTGTAACGTTCTCGATTTATAAAAGTCTACACATGACTATATTAAACGAGAAATTATTTTATCAAAGATCCGAAAGCTATAATGCTTCACCAAGGACTTGATATATTTATTGTGACGCCCTCTAAACCCGGGTCAGAAGTTTGGGGATCACAAAACACACACACACACACAATATATAAACCTGTATATAAAATATTATATGCATTGACCCTTCTTTTCACAACCATGGATCGGAACAGGTTCAAGTATGAAAACAAGCCATAACCTTATCTTTTATTACATCATACCAAATCCCAACTAGTTCAACTTATAGCTGATAATGATATCACTCTTACAATCTTGCATAACTCCTCTACTATATAAAGCTCCTACTAGCTCGATCCGACTTAACCTGGAATCCTAGCTCACACACTGGACTGGGAATCCTTGTTACCGACAATTTCCTTTTCAACTGTTGAAAATATAAAAAGATTTGCAAGAGTGAGCTAACTAGCTTAGCAAGTCATAATAGCAACAACTGAGGTTAAACAATAACCAATTGAAATGATTCAAAAGAATCAAGTTTCTGAATAAGCAATGATTAGAATTGGATATTCACTTTTCATTTCAAAAAAACCAAGGTTAGGCTGCTCATCAGTCACGCACTAACCCTGAGCAAGGCTCCTAGCTTTGCTCTATATACTGGATCCAAGGCACGCATTGGCCTATTATGACCACGAATCTGGTCCGACCACGAATCTGGTCCGCATTTATAAAACCATCCAATTCTAACACAATTCAATATGATAGCCAATGTAATTCAATAAGCTGAATCATAAACAACATTTATTTTGAAGCATAGAGTGTTTCACAATACTATGTTAGGTCACGTACACTGTAGAAGGGGGTTGAATACAGTGTTTACTACAATCAAATTGAATATAAGAACTCAAGTAACAGAAAACAGATTTTATTCAACACAATAAACTCTGTTACAATATGGAACTGTCCTCTCTCAGTGATGAACAAATTATCACGAGAGCTGCTAGGGTTACAAAGAATTATATATTCGATAATGATAACACTTATAGTGTAAACCCTATGCCTGTGTTTATATACTACACATTTACAAGATAAATTCTAATTGATATGGAATATAATTCTGCTTCCTAAAATATATCAACTAGTTATCTTTTCTTTCAAGTATTCTATTCTTCATAGAATTCTTTATTCATGCATATTTCTTTCTGTCTTAGTCTCGATCTTCTTTCCTTTCAATCAGTCGCCTGCCTTATCTAAATGTCATCTTAAGTCCTGATATTATCTCCCGATAAATATCTTCTAATAACTTAAGTTCTGATATCTTAAGTTATGTCTTCAGTATAAGTGCTGATTTCCAGTTAAGTACTGATTTGTCCTGTTAGGTAAGATCTGAAAACTAAACATAAATCATATTACACATGACATTATAAAATATATCTAAGAATCTTCCCCAACTTGTAAATTAGCAGAATATACAAGTTCAACATATATTTGATGATGTCAAAAACATTAAGTACAAATGCATGAGAATTTGACTAGATAAATACAACTCACAGTCCTTTTAGCTTTTCCATCTTAAGGTCTGATAACAACTTCAGTCTGTATACACTTCAGAATTTAAGCAGTTGTAGATCTTTGACTTGGCTTTACTTTCTGATCTCTTTGATATCAGGAGTTGTTCTGAGATAGTTCTTCAACAAACATCTCTCAGCATATTCAAGTTCATTGACCATCCTCCTTTTCGCATTTATAAATTCAGCTGTATCTTCACCAGTTTGAAAAATAGCTACTCAGAGATCATTTATCTTAGCTTTTCTTATCTCCTGATCTAGTCTGATCAAATATGCCTTGTCAGACTAGATTGAATTACATAGCCTTATAACCCAGAAAAGTAGTTATAATCTTAACAGAGTTAGGCTTCATTTCGACAATATCACCTTTGTGATCTCTGTACTTGGGACAGTATGTGTGCTGTCAGTCTTTACAGAATAAAACTTCTTCTGTCTTTGAATTTGAGACTTTAAATAACCTGCAGCACTATCTGTTAATCTGTCTTTCACTTGAAGTAGAAATAGAACATGTTCCAGTTCCTCAAAATACTTCAGTGGTATAGCGTTCTACCTAATCTGGTATACCCTTCCATCTGTCATAAAATATAACAGGATATGTTCTTTCAAAAAGGTATGGTAAACCATTTGTACAGATTTAAGTCGATTCAATCTTTCAGGAGTTGCTCCAACACCTGGTTCATTTAAGGAAGTTGGATCATTGGTAGTGTTATGTAATCTTCTTTCATCAAAACTACCCATTCCAGATTTATCTCTTGCTTCCTTTCCTGTAACAACTCTTGCTTCAAAACCACTTGTTGCAGTCTTCAAAGGTTGAGCCTGTTTAGCTTTGGTGAATCCTGGTAGAAGTATCTTTGAAGGTTTAACATGAGCAATGTCAGAGGTTTCCTTTTCCTTAACTTCTGATATCAAGCCAACTTGAGCTATGTCAGAGGTTGCTTGCTTCACTGTCATATCAGAACTTACTACATCTTGACTCTGAACAATATGAGCCATGTCAGAGGTTGTTTGAAAAATCTTCTTTTGCATCAGAGTAAGATTAGCATCTTCTTCATCATCAGTTATTTCTTCATCCATGACTAGCATATAAACCCTTACAGGTTCATCAACTTTTTCTTTGCCCTTGGACCTTGGATCAATTTCCACTTGTGATTTGGCTTTGGTTGCCTCAGAATTTGTTCTTTCCTTTATCACAATACCCTTAGGCTTTGAAAATTTCTTTTCAATAACCGAAGCTTTAGATTTTGTCTTGACACCTTCTGCTTTGAGTCTAGCTTCTTCTTCCTTTACACTCTTAAAGTCCATTCCTGGATTTTCTTTAAGAAATAACTCCTTTGAAATTTCTTCATCAAGTTCCAGATGTTCACTAGAACTTATCCTTTTACCAGTATCAGAACTTATTCTTCTCCCAATATCATAACTTGTTCCTTGAATTGTAATTCTAGCTTTACTTGATGAAAATCCTTTGCCTTGACCTTGACCTCTACCCTTGTTAGAGTTTCCCTGGTCATCATTTCCATCATCCTTTCCTTTCAGTGTCTGAATAGATTTGCATTTGGACTTAATCACTTCCCCTCCTTTTTGGCATCAGCAGGTAAAAGAAGAGAGACAAGCAATTCCACTGAGGATTGGATCTCATTGAGTTGATTTTGGTGAGAAGCATGATTCTTCAGAATTTCAGCAATTTGAGTTTGTTGCTTCTCCTGAGTTTTCTCAATGTAGGCAATTCTGTCAAAGGCTGGATTAAAAAATCTGTTCTTTTCAAGTTTCACATTCATATCTTGCTGGATCAAGGTTTCTTGAATTTTGTTCACCTTGGCATGAGTTGTTGAGTGTTGACCCTGAAGGTGCCTAGTACTCAATGCAGTAACTCTCAACTGTGCCTTGAAATCATTATTTAACAACATTTCATCAGCTTTTGCCAGATGCTCAGCAAGAATCTTTTCAGAAGAAACAAAACTAACTATGTTCCTTTCCTTAGTCCACTCCTTTCCTCTAGGAGTTTCACTCCAAGGTACTGGTGCTTCCCCTGTAACAAACTTCTTGACTAAATCAGCTTTATTAACTGTTTGTTGAGGTGCATGTCCTGATGGACCAGCTGCATCAGCATCTAAATTAGCAGCAGCTTCACCAGTAGTTTCTTCATTGGTAGCATCAGAACTTGTAGATCCTGCAGTATCAGCATCCTCTGATAAAATAGCAGTATGTGAGGCTATAGAGGCTTCAACATCATCTTCTAAATTCTGATCTGCAGCCATGTTCTGATCAACATCCAAAATTTATGTTGTTGGTGGAGTAAGTTGAATTGGTGGAGTAAGTTGAATTGGTGGAGTTTCCAAGTATAAAACCTCAGGCACAATCAAGTTATGAATATCAATTTCAGCACTTGTACCTGGTTCTTCAGTATGTACTGGATCAACTATAGGTGACATAGGAGGTGTAGGAATTCTGTCTTGAGCAGTTTCTTGTTGTGCAGAAAGAAGTGATTCAATAACAATTGGTTCTGTTGAGATCAGAGATTCCTGATCCCCTTCCTTAGCTGCTTCCACTACATCCTCTGAATCTGACTCAACTATGTCCCTGTGAGCTCTCTGTTTCTTTAATTTCTTCAACGGTGGAGACACTGTAGGAGCTTTATCATCAGAATTTAATTTTCTAAGCCTTTTGAGGGGCCTAGAACTCCTAGTTACAGTATCTTTCTGAGAAGAAACCTTCTCAGCTTCTACAACAATAGGTTCTGATATAGGAACCTGTTTCTCAGTTGTTTCCTCAAATGAACAGAATTTAATCAAAACATTCATCACAAAATAAAATTAAAAGTCGATGAAGTAAAGATTAATAAATTGCAATTAAACATGCACAGTCACATAATTTGAGAAAAAAAGAACAAATCTTGTAATTAAAGAAAATTTCATTGATATATCAGATGATTACATTCCATGAAATTTAGCAATTACATGCAAGAATTACAAGATAGTCCTATTCTACGATTCTTAACATCAACATCCTTAGTCCTAGTCTAAGAAGACCTAACGAATACTTCTTCTGCTGGTGACGAAGAGCACTGCAAGACGGATGATCCATTCTTGCTGACGGAGAGCTTCTCTCCTTTCCTCTTCCAACCTATCAAGATGGAGGTGATACCCCATTGATAAGAACAAGAGTTCTGTGTGAACCTCTTGTGGAACTGAGTTCCAAAGCTCATCAGGGATGGCGGTGACATGCCACTCATGTTGCCATTCATCACAACTCAACTCGATGTTAAAGGTTTCATAGTTCAGGAACATGTTGAAACAGACCATTTTTGTTGATATGAATAAAAAGAGAGTGAGTTTGTGAAAAAATGAAAGATGTTTTGGCTGGAATGAATGGTTGGTTTAAATAGCCAATAGAATACCAAGGGACACGAGGACTGGTTAAAAATTACAAGTAAAAATAATGACCCCTCGACTCCCTAGACTGATGTGTAATAATAATAGTCAATAAAAGATCTAAAGCCAGAGTTAATGGGCACGGGATACAATAATAATTACTGCGCGCATGCAGTTTTTCAAGACATACACGCTAACCACTAACCCATAAAGATTATGACTATTTTATATCACATTAACCAATATTCTGTAAAAATATTATCATTCAGGTAATGACCAAAAATAAACCAAGTAAATAAATACTGCCACATCAGCATCAAAACTTGATTATTATCAGGATTTAAAAGTCATCAGAATATGGCTCCTTAACTCGAAAAGTGAATGTTTATCCCTGTAATTCTTCACACAAATACTGATATGGTTTCATCAGAACTTAATCATCAGAACTTGTCCTCAGAATTTATGCAATCTGACACATAGACTGTTCATCTAAAACAACATTTGTCACCACATTAATTTTCATCATTCATATGGAGTGTAAGTGTGTCCATTAAGCTAAATATCAGACAAAGAGTAAAGTCTGATTCACTTCAGTACATCTTAAAAATAAGGCATAACTAAGAACTTTGCTCAAAATCTGTCATTATTCCGAAGTCTACTTTAGAATGAGTTCATGCATGAGTCCACCTCAACTGTTTTGTACTCATTTTATGCATCTTTTGAAATTCCTTTTTACAGTGGCTTCTCAGTGTAAGTGAGTCACGACTGCTTATCAGAATTTATGTTGTTATCAGAGTATTTCTCCAGTAATCATAGAGTGTGAAAAGTCACCAAGAAAATTTTATTTTGCTTTTCTACTACATATTACTTAATACCAGCAATGCACTTGGGTCTTCCCTTCCACATTTTTACTCTAGATCTCAAAGAAGTACCTGATATTTATTTCTTTTCTTTTCTTTTTTGTTTCCTTTTATAAGTGAGGCTTATCAGCACTTAGTACATCCACCAGATTTACTAACATCAGAACTTAATAGATAAGAAGCATTATTCTAGTTTTTGACTTAGTAAGAAGATACACAAAGTAAACTTAACTAAGCTCAATATCAGAATTTGCTTATGTTAAAAGATTTCCACATAAACAATTACTTCAAACATGGGATCTTTGGTATATTAAAGACTACTAGGTTAGCATCTAGCACAGTTATCCTCATTGGATTGAATAGTCACAGAAACATTCATATCACTATCAGAGTTTAGAAATTCACATTAGACAACAATCAACACTTAAGCAATTTTCAATTTAAGCACAGAATACACAAAGATAGTAATATTTGAAATACTGATCATAAAGTCTGATGTATCAGAACATAAACTAAGCAGATTTAGAGAAAGAACCTGAAACCATTGCAAGTTCATTTACCAATAGTGTAAAAGTAGTTTCATATAGTGGTTTTATGAAGATATCTGCTAGTTGTTGATCTGTTGGAACAAAATACAATTCCACTGTACCTTCATCCACATGTTCCCGTATGAAGTGGTACCTAATGCTGATGTGCTTTGTCATTGAGTGTTGAACTGGATTACCTGTCATAGCAATAACACTTTGATTATCACAGTAAATAGGGATTTAGAAAATTCTAACCTATAATCCAGTAACTGATTCTTCATCCAAAGAATCTGTGCACAACAGCTTCCTGTAACAATGTATTCTGCTTCTGCAGTTGATGTGGAAATTGACTTCTGTTTCTTGCTAAACCAAGAAACCAATCTGCCTCCAAGAAATTGGCAGCTTCCACTTGTGCTTTTCCTGTCAATTTTGCATCCTGCAAAATCTGCATCTGAGTAACCTATTAGCTTAAAGTCTGATTCTATAGGATACCACAATCCCAGATCAGTTGCACCCTTAAGGTACTTGAAAATTCTTTTCATAACTGTTAAGTGAGGTTCTCTTGGATCTGCTTGAAATCTTGCACAAAGACAGGTAGCATACATGATATTAGGTCTACTTGCAGTAAGATAGAGTAGTGAACCAATCATACCTCTATAATCAGTAATATCTACTGATTTACCAGCATCCTTATCCAACTTTGTTGTAGTGGCCATAGGAGTGGATGCACTTGAATAATCTTACATTTCAAATTTCTTCAACAAATTTTTGGTGTACTTAGATTGACAAATAAAAGTTCCTTCTTCATTCTGCTTGACTTGAAGGCCCAGAAAATAGTTAAGTTCTCCCATCATACTCATTTGATATCTTGATTGCATCAGCTTGGAAAACTTCTTACAAAGTCTGTCATTTGTAGAACCAAAAATGATATCATCAACATATATTTGCACCAAAAGTAAGTCATTTCCATGGTTGAGGTAGAACAGTGTTTTGTCAATAGTCCCTCTGTTAAATCCACTTTCCAGAAGAAACTGAGCTAAAGTCTCATACCATGCTCTTGGAGCTTGCTTAAGGTCATAAAGTGCTTTATCAAGCCTGTAGACATGATTGGGAATTTTGGGATCTACAAAGCCTGGAGGTTGTTCAACATATACCTCTTCTTCCAATTCTCCATTGAGAAAAGCACCTTTCACATCCATTTGAAAGACTTTAAACTTCTTGTGAGCAGCATAAGCCAAAAATATCCTTATGGCTTCCAATCTAGCAACTGGTGCAAATGTTTCATCATAATCAATTCCCTCCTGTTAAGAGTATCCTTTTGCAACCAGCCTTGCTTTATTCCTTGTAATCATGCCATCACTGTCAGTTTTATTTATGAACACCCACTTTGTACCAATAACAGACCTGTTCTTTGGTCTTGGCACTAGGGTCCAGACTTTATTTCTTTCAAATTCATTTAACTCTTCTTGCATTGCTTGCACCCAATCAGCATCTTGAAGAGCTTCTTCCACTTTCTTTGGTTCAGTCTGAGAAAGAAAAGAATGATAGAGATATTCATTTGATGTAGATGTTTTAGTTTTGACACCTGCATCAGGATTTCCAATAATTAAGTCAGGTGTATGTGCTTTAGTCTACTTCCTTGCAGATGGAAGGTTCTCTCTAGAACTGGATGCTCCCCCATTATCCACGATGTCTCCATCAACATTTTCTGATGCTCCCCCTGAAATTATGCTCTCTGAGTTGGATCCTTCAGAATTTGAGTTTCCAGAAATATCAGAACATGAGTTTCCAGAATTATCAGAACTTGACCCATCAGAACTTGACGAATCAGAACTTGAAGAGCCTGTTGTAGATTCTGATGCTTCTTGAGATGTGGTTGAATCTTCAGTATGCTCCCCCTGCACAGGTGCATCTTCCTTAGGCATAGTCACCACAGTTTCAATGATATCAGAGTTTAATCCATCAGAGTTTGCAGTATTAGGATTCAGACTGTCAGGATTTACAGAATCAAAATTTAAAACTTCATTCTCAAATCTCAGCTGATCATGATCATTAAAATCTTCAAGTCCAGTAATCTTCTTATCATCAAAAGAGACATTGATAGATTCCATGACAACCCTTGTTCTTAAATTGTAGACTCTAAAGGCTTTTGTGGAAAGTGGATATCCAACAAAAATTCCTTCATCAGCTTTTAGATCAAATTTGGATAGCTGTTCGGGATGAGTCTTAAGAACAAAACACTTGCATCCAAATACATGAAAATACTTCAGATTTGGCTTCTTTTTTTTCACCATCTCATATGGTGTTTTTCCATGCTTGTTGATAAGTGTTGCATTCGCAGTAAAACAAGCAGTCTGCACGGCTTTAGCCCAAAAGTAGGTTGGCAACATTGCTTCGCAAGCATAGTTCATGCAGCTTCAATAAGAGTTCTATTCTTTCTTTCAACAACTCCATTTTGCTGTGGAGTTCCAGGAGCAGAAAATTCCTTCTTTATTCCATGGTCTTTGCAGAACTCTTCCATGATCAAATTCTTGAACTCAGTGCCATTATCACTTCTTATGATCTTCACAGAATCTTTGACCAATTTATCCAGTTGTTTGACATGATCAATCAAGATAGATGCAGTTTCACTTTTTGTGTGCAAGAAATACACCCATGTGTATCTGGTGAACTCATCCACTATGACCATAGCATATTTCTTCTTTGCAATAGACATGACATTTACTGGACCAAATAGATCAACATGTAGTAGGTGATAAGGCTCAAGAATTGATAATTAAGTCTTGCTCTTGAATGAAGATTTTCTTTGTTTTGCCTTCTGACATGAATCACAAAGGCCATCAGGAGCAAATACTGATTTTGGCAGTCCTCTCACAAGATCTTTCTTGACTAGTTCATTTATATTGTTAAAATATAAATGAGAGAGTTTCTTGTGCCAATCCCAGCTTTCTTCAATTGATGCTCTACTTAACAGACAGATTGCAGAATCATCAATACTTGTTGAAAGCTTGGCTTCATAAATGTTACCATGCCTGTACCCTTTCAAAACAACTTTGCCTGTAGATTTGCTTACAACTTCACAGTGTTCTTCAAAGAAATCCACATGTTAACCACTGTCATAGATTTGACTAACACTCAGCAGATTATGTTTAAGTCCTGAGACCAGAGCTACTTTTTCAATGATGACATTCCCAAGATTGATATTGCCATATCCCAGAGTTTTTCCAATGTTGCCATCTCCATAAGAAACACCTGGGCCAGCTTTCTCCACAAAGTATGATAGCAGAGCTTTCTTTCCAGTCATATGTCCTGAACATCCACTGTCCAGAACTAGGATATTTTTTATGTTGCCCTGCAATCATAAAGACCACTAATGATTAGTTTTAAGTACCCAGACTTGATTGGATCCTTTTGCCTTTTTAAGGTTGTTAATATTTGCAGTGAATTTAGCATCAGAGTTTATGTTAACAGTTTTCTTATCAGAATTTGCAATATCAGACTTTGCATCAGAACTTACACTCGAAGGAATAATGCTAACTTTCTTTATAGAAGGTTTTATTTGATAATAATCATAGTACAAACTATGATATTCCTTACAAGTATAAATGGAATGCCATAAACTACCACAATGAAAATAAGGATTTTTTGGCTTATATCTAATAAACTGACTCTTAACTCCTGATTTTGAAGGTAAGGAGTTTATTTTCTTATTCTTCCTGCAAAAAGAAGCCAGATGGTTAGAGTTTCCACAGTTATGACATATTTTTCTAGGATCATTAGGAATAGGCTTATAATTGTTACTTTTGTTCACACCTTCCTTTCCATTCCTATTTTTCCAAGGTGGCTTTACCTTGTTTACATTTTTAACATCTTTCAGCTTATGTTTAAGCTACTTCTGTTGGATTTTTAACGTAGCGGGGGCATGGCAAAACACTTTTACACATATAAAATCCAAATAAAAGCATACAGATCATGAATAAAAATTCGAGGGATCGAATCTAACCTTTAAAATTAATTCGGAGACAACGATCAGAGATCCTTAGCAGTTGCTCCTCAAGTGTGAAGCACTCCACCGGTATCCACCAAGAAAACGATGTTAAGGAGGAGGAAGGAGGTGGAGAGAATTGGGTTTTCCAAACTTTTTGGGTTTTTGGTGATGTGGGTTAGAATAAAATAGGGTCTATAATAGTGTATTTATCGGCAAACTTTTCAGCTGAAATTTTCCCATAAATAATATTATTATTATCCCGTTTATTATTCTCATTAATAATTAAAACACCTTTTAATTATTAATCCTTTTTCTAAATACTTTAGAAATAATTCTCTCTCTTGATTTAATTTCCAAAAATTAAATCCTTAATTAATAATATTAAGAACTTTTCTTAATTAATTTATAATCAATGAAATCTCATTTAGTCAATTATTAAATTTTCCAATTAATTATTTATTTCATAAATAAATAATTATTAGCCATTATTAATTAATTCCTCCACCATTAAATCATTCTCTTTTTATGGTGTGACCCTGTAGGTTCAATATTAAGCCGGTAGTAGAAATAAATAATAATAAAACTATTTTATCATTATTTATATAAATTCTCTAATTTATTAAATATGATTAATTAATTAATCACATTTATTCTACATCGTGAGGGAAACTTCTCAGCATATCGCGACTATTCGGATAATATGAATTCACTGCTTAGAATACCAAGAACCTATTCAGTGAATAGTTACCGTACAATAAACTCCTTCTACCCTACAATGTTCCTGATTAAATACAAGACATGGATCTCGTGTCAAGCCTATCTAATTTAATCACTTACTTACCATTTACTATGCTTAGTTCTATGCAAATTAGAAACTCCTTTCTAATTTCATTCACTCTGGCCAGAGATTCCTGAACTAGCATAGTGGATCAGCCTTGAACATTCGCTTCCTACACTGGAAGGGGTAGATCCTTTATTGATCATACATTATCTTCGTGCACAAATTCCTATACCCAGAAGAGCCCTAATAATTGTCCCTGAAGACTAAGAACTAAACCAAAGCATAGTTCAGTGTACACAAGATGACTATAATGACCTCAAGTCTAAGGATACTTGTACAACTATCACTATGTGAACAACTGCTGACACGTGAGTGAACTCCATCAGTTGTTCAGCTGTGCGAGTCATGTTCAATGAACTTATTCTATAATAAGCACCTACATACTAGCTATAGTGTCACCACACAAATGTCTATGAGAACAGACATCCTTCATAATGAAGCAAGCATAGTATGTACCGATCTTTGCGGATTATTAATTACCAGTTAGTAATCCTATGACCAGGAACTATTTAAGTTTAGAGTTATCATCTTTTTAGGTCTCACTATTATGATCTCATTATAATCCATAAAAAGCTTTACTCTAAACTATGGTATATCTTATTTAAACACTTAAATAGATAAAGCCCGTAATAAAAACAAAACAAGTCTTTTATTAATATCAATGAAATCAAAACAAATTACATAAAGAGTTATTCCTAAATCCTAATTCATGATTGGACTTAGGACATATTCCTTTCAATCTCGCACTTGTACTAAAGCCAATCACTCTGGTATCTAATACCCATCTAGTCTTTATGACGATCAAAGTGACTTTCAGAAAGTAGCTTTGTGAGTGGGTCTACTATGTTGTTATGTGTGTCAACTCTAATTCAATACAATACAAGAAATGTTACCGCGCTCCCATTAACCCTTTTGTAGACGCATGGTTCATCTTCGTTTTTGATAAAATCAAACTCTTTGATTGTCTCATCAAAATGAATGTTCCATCTTTCGAGAAGCCTGCTTTAAACCACATATGGTTCGCAGTAGCTTACACACTAGGTTTTCATTTCTCTTGGAAAGAAAACCATCTGGCTAATTGTCAGATCTCTTAGTCGTAGTAAGCAGCAATCGCAAGCAAAATCCGAACTGATTTTAACAGGGCTACAGGTAAAAGGTTTCATCAAAGTCAATCCATTGCCTTTGTTTGAATCCTTTTGCCACAAGCCTGGCCTTATAGGTCTCCACCTGGCCATCTGCTATAATCTATCTTTTGTATACCGTATACATAGATTCCAATCTGGATTTCATGGCACTATGCCATTTTTCTGAGTCAACACTACTCATAGCCTCATTATAGGTCACAGGGTCATCATCATCAATGATCGACAACTCATTGTCATTCTCAATGACAAGGCTATATTACCTCTCAGGTTGGCCAGACACTCTCCCTGATCTATGAATGGGCTATTCCACAAAAGGTTGTTCAGTCAAAACAGGTGTTTCCACTTGATCCGTAGTAGTTTGTGCTTCTTGAACTTCATCAAGTTCAATTTTGCTCCCACTGTTTCCTTCAAGGATAATTTCCTTTTCCAAGAAGGTAGCATGTCTGGAGACAAACACCCGATGATCGGTGCAAAAGTAATACCCTAAATTTTCTTTAGGATATCCCACAAAACTACATTTTACGGATCGATATTCCAACTTATCTGGGTCAACTTTCTTAACATAAGCTGGACATCCCCAAATCTTAACGTGTTTAAGACTCGGTTTCCTTTCTTTCCATATCTCATACGAAGTTTGAGGAACAAATTTTGGAAGACACCTTATTCAGTAAATATGCTGAGGTTTCCAATGCATAACCCCATAGGAATACTGGAAGATTTGCATAGCTCATCATGGACCGAACTATGTCTAACAAAGTTCGATTTCTCTTTTCAGATACTAATCTGGAGGAGTCCACTGGGAGACTATACCATTTACTTTGAGATAATCCAGAAACTCTCCGTTCAAGTATTCACCACCTCGATCTAATCGAAGAGTTATAGTACTATGTTTGGTTGTTTCTCCACTTCATACTTATATTATTTGAACTTTTCAAAGGCCTCAGACTTGTGTTTCATCAAACACATATCCGAATCCAGATCTATCATCTATGAAAGTAATGAAGTATGAAAATCCACCCATGGCTTGCGTAGACATTGGTCCACATACATCTGTGTGTACCATTCCTACCAAATTTGCAGCCCTCTCTCCATGTCTACTAAATGGAGACTGCAATGCCACTATAAAGTGAGATTTTCATCATCCCTTTTCTTTTATTAGTTTGTTCAATATGAAATAAATTATGTCACATACATACAGACCATTATTTCAAGCACCACGTCCATAAAGAATATTATCTCTAAGAATAGAACATTCATTATTCTCAATAATAAATGAAAATCCAGCCAAGTCTAACATGGGAATAATATTCCTCACAATCGAGGGAACAAAATAACAATTATTTCAAACAATAGTCTTGCCCGTAGGCCTATGTAAATGAAATGATTCTACATCTTCAGCAACAACTCTTGCTCCATTTCCATCAGTAGAATCACCTCCTCTTCCTCAAGAGTCCTACTTCTCCTTGGTCCCTGCAATAAATTGCAGATATGAGAACCACAGGCGGTATCTAATACCCAAGTAGAAATTTGATTTAATGACATATTCATTTCTATCATGAACATACCTGAATCAGAAGCGGTAGTCTCACTACCCTTCTTCTTCTTCAATTCTGCATGGTAAACCTTGCAGTTCCTCTTCCAGTGCCCCACCTTATTATAGTGAAAGCAAACAACTTTGCTCTTGGGGTCTTCAGCTTTTGGTGGAACCGGTGTTTTCTCACCTACTTTCTTCTTCTTGGAAGGGTTCCTCTTCTTTTTCTTAGGATTGGAACCTTCACCAATTAGAAGAACAGAACTCTTCTTAGGGGGAAAATTCGATTCCGCAGTCTTCAACATGTTGTGGAGTTCAGGCAGGCTGACATCCAACTTATTCATGTGAAAGTTCACAACAAACTGCGAGAACGAACTCGAAAGCGATTGCAAGACCAGGTCTTGGCTCAGCTCCCCATCCATGACAAAACCAAGTTGTCCAAGATGTTCAATCAAATTGATCATCTTAAGTACATGGTCATTCACAGATGATCCCTCAGACATCCTACAACCGAACAGCTCCTTCGATATCTCATATCGAGCTGTCCTCCCCGCCACATCATACAACTCTTGTAGATGCATGAGGATAGTGTGAGCATCCATATGCTCATGTTGCTTCTATAGCTCAATGTTCATGGAAGCTAGCATGATGCATTGAGCAACATTTGCATCATCTATCCACTTACGATACACAACATGTTCATCATTATGTGCATCACTAGCAGGTTCAGTAGGCTTAGGTGAGTCAATCACGTATTCCAGCTTCTCAATCCTGAGAACAATTCTCAAGTTTCGTAGCCAGTCAACATAATTAGGACCAGTAAATTTATGAGCATCTAGTATGCTCCTGGGTGATAGTGCAGAAGACATAATGTATATTGTAAATCTGTAAATGATAAACACATAACAACACTTAGCAAATATTCGATTTCATTTCAAAACACTATATAAATCGGGTCTTTATTCATAAGTGGCTCCCACTAGTTTATCTAAATTTATTCAACCACCTACATGAAAAATTAAGCATTCATAATGCTAGTGGGAATAGGGATCCTACATTCCATCACACAACCTCGGCTGTGGCACAAAACGCCATGTAATGTTCAATAGGCAGACAACTCTTGTCAATTACATCTAATGTTATTCCCTAATCAAACTTTAGCCTCTTGAATAATTGAGTCACGGCTGTGGCACGACAAACTCAATATTCTAAGTCAAGTCTAACCCAACATACTATACAATTGAATCAGCCCCCAAAGGCCCACGGCTGTGGCACGTAACGACCTTTAGATTCTTATTCAATGTACACATCTCTATGTAATAGACAAGTATTTCTTATTTCGAAATCAAAGCCCTCAGCTGTGGCACGAAACGACAATGATTCAAAAATAAGAACTACTTTCTATCATGTTGGAAGGCTATGACCGACACAAGCCCGTTGTATCATTGGCCAATTACTACTTGATATTATTTAATTTTAGAGGGATTATATTATGTTACAATCATAATCATATTATAAAGAAATTCTTCCTTTTAAATTAAATATTTCAAATCAATAATCAATAATCAGATGATTCCCAGATCGGGTGGAGCATTGTCAAGAGGCGTCACTTAATAACCCTTTCTTACAGATAGAAATCTGTTGTTGACAGAATCATCCTTTCTCTCATATCGAAAATTCATATTCAATTACGTGTTTCATAAATACAAGAATCTCATGATTGTATTCATAATATTATTCTTAAGGTTATGAAACAATTTCACTATACTAGGTTGTCTAACAAACGCCTTATGTTCATTTAAGTTCACCTAAATCTATCATCGCATGATAAACTAAGCATATATCACATATATCAACATGAATAAACATCAAGGTAGGCATGTTATATCATCTAGCACATTAGTCTAATCATTATACATCTCTATGTATCACATGAAGCATTTAAAAGCAAATAAAAATAGTCAAAAATAGCTTTAAAACACTTCATGGAAATATAAATAGTTCAAAACTTTTATATAAACTAAAATTGATCACTCCATTAGATCCGTCTCGAAAAAACGAATCCAACGGTATATTGCACGCCTAAAACGGAGTTACGAAACTCCCAGAAAATCAATTTTAAAATCAACAGA
The DNA here is from genome assembly GCF_009905375.1 of Apium graveolens. Taxonomy (NCBI): domain Eukaryota; kingdom Viridiplantae; phylum Streptophyta; class Magnoliopsida; order Apiales; family Apiaceae; genus Apium; species Apium graveolens. The sequence continues at coordinate 36,357,117 of NC_133650.1, forward strand.
TGGGCTGTAACGCATTACAGGAACGCGTTACAATCCCTGTAACACATTCGGGTGATGCGTTACACCCCTTTTAAGCCATTAAAGGGTGTAACGCATTCCTTGAATGTGCCACAGGTGTGTAACGCATTCCCGGAATGCGTTACACCCCTATTTTTGTTTTGTTTTTTTCAGCAGCCGCCTTTTGCTTTCCTCGGAAAACGAGCCGCCTGACACCTGACTTTTCTCTGTCTCTCTCCGTGCAGCATCAACAGCAGACAACACAGACACAGCAGATGGAGTACAGATATATATACATACTTACAATTATATATATATGATTATTTAATACGAATTTTAATTGAAACAACTTCAAAAATTCATAATAAAAAATCTATACATCATAAAATTATGAAAAAAATACCCAGACGATCTACAACACTTGTAGAACCCAGATCAACATTCAAAATTATTTTGAGAAATGATTTCTCATCAGACAAAATTAATCCATAATATAACTTGTAAAAATCATAATTAATTCATACAAGCACATAAAATTCTGAAATTTTTACCACAGATCTATATGCATACAACCTATGCTCTGATACCAATGTTGGATTTTTAACGCAGCGGGGCATGGCAAAACACTTTTACACATATAAAATCCAAATAAAAGCATACAGATCATGAATAAAAATTCGAGGGATCGAATCTAACCTTTAAAATTAATTCGGAGACAACGATCAGAGATCCTTAGCATTTGCTCCTCAAGTGTGAAGCACTCCACCGGTATCCACCAAGAAAACGATGTTAAGGAGGAGGAAGGAGGTGGAGAGAATTGGGTTTTCCAAACTTTTTGGGTTTGCGGGTTTGATGTGGGTTAGAATAAAATAGAGTCTATAATGGTGTATTTATAGGCAAAATTTTTAGATGAAATTTTCCCATAAATAATATTATTATTATCCCGTTTATTATTCTCATTAATAATTAAAACACCTTTTAATTATTAATCCTTTTTCTAAACACTTTAGAAATAATTATCTCTCTTGATTTAATTTCCAAAAATTAAATCCTTAATTAATAATATTAAGAACTTTTCTTAATTAATTTATAATCAATTAAATCTCATTTAATCAATTATTAAATTTTCCAATTAATTATTTATTTCATAAATAAATAATTATTAGCCATTATTAATTAATTCCTCCACCATTAAATCATTCTCTTTTTATGGTGTGACCCTGTAGGTTCAATATTAAGCCGGTAGTAGAAATAAATAATAATAAAACTATTTTATCATTATTTATATAAATTCTCTAATTTATTAAATATGATTAATTAATTAATCACATTTATTCTACATCGTGAGGGATACTTCTCAGCATATCGCGACTATCCGGATAATATGAATTCACTGCTTAGAATACCAAGAACCTATTCAGTGAATAGTTACCGTACAATAAACTCCTTCTACCCTACAATGTTCCCGATTAAATACAAGACATGGATCTCGTGTCAAGCCTATCTAATTTAATCACTTGCTTACCATTTACTATGCTTAGTTCTATGCAAATTAGAAACTCCTTTCTAATTTCATTCACTCTGGCCAGAGATTCCTGAACTAGCATAAGTGGATCAGCCTAGAACATTCACTTCCTACACTGAAAGGGGTAGATCCTTTATTGATCATACACTATCTTCGTGTACAAATTCCTATACCCAGAAGAGCCCTAATAATTATCCCTGGAGACTAAGAACTAAACCAAAGCATAGTTCAGTGTACACAAGATGACTATGATGACCTCAAGTCTAAGGATACTTGTACAACTATCACTATGTGAACAACTACTGACACCTGAGTGAACTCCATCAGTTGTTCAGCTGTGCGAGTCATATTCAGTGAACTTATTCTATAATAAGCACCTACATACTAGCTATAGTGTCACCACACAAATGTCTATGAGAACAGACATCCTTCATAATGAAGCAAGCATAGTATGTACCGATCTTTGCGGATTATTAATTACCAGTTAGTAATCCTATGACCAGGAACTATTTAAGTTTAGAGTTATCATCTTTTTAGGTCTCACTATTATGATCTCATCATAATCCATAAAAAGCTTTACTCTAAACTATGGTATATCTTATTTAAACACTTAAATAGATAAAGCCCGTAATAAAAACAAAACAAGTCTTTTATTAATATCAATGAAATCAAAACAGATTACATAAAGAGTTATTCCTAAATCCTAATTCATGATTGGACTTAGGACATATTCCTTTCAACTTCTTCGTCATTAAGCCTATGTTAACTTCAGTTGGCTTATCCTGTTTAGGTTTGTCAGAAGTTAATTTCTCCTTAACTTCTAATTTCTCAATATCAGTCTTTGCAGTTACAAACTTAACAGGATTTACCTTTGGTTTTTGTTTAACAACTATAGGCTCAGTTTCTACAATTCCCTTACTGTTCTTATCATCTTCATAACCTAAGCCCTCTTTCCAGTTTCCACTACTAAGAATATCCTGAGTTGTTCTACCAGAGTTAGTCCAAGTCCTAATAATCTCTCTTTCCTTTTCTAACTCAGTTTTTAGAGATTCTTTCATTTTTAGCACTTCATCCCTAACATAAAAGGCATCATCTCTATCTTTTTGAGTTTGATGGAACATGACTAACTCTTTTTCTAAATAATCATTCCTCTTTTTATAAGCAAGATTTTTAGAAGTTAATCTTTCACATGTTAAAGTTTGATCTTTATAACTAATGAACATGGTCTTAAGATATCTTCTCAACTCAGTAATATCATCAGTATGAAAGGCATAAGTAGTTTGAGGTAACTTTAAGTCGGCAGTAGCAGAACTGCTTTCAGCATTTGCCATCAAGGCATAGTTTTCCTCATCCTCAGAATCTGAAGCATCTGACCAACTTTTCTTCTTTGTGACAAGAGCCTTGCCTTTGTCACTCTTCCCTTTTCTGCAATCAGGAGATATGTGGCCTTTCTCACAACAGTTGTAACATTTAACATTTGAGTAATCTCCTCTGTTAGACTTTCCTCCTTTGCCTTCAGATTTTATGAAACCTTTCTTATCAGAACTTGCACCTTTTCTGGAAAACTTCTTTCCTCTCCTGAATTTCCTATATGCAATCTTTGTGATTCCTTTCATTATAAGAGCACACAGCTTCATCATCTCCTCATCAGGGTCCATCTCAGGTATACTTTCAGTTTCTGAGTCATCATCACTATCAGAACTTGATGACTCAGTATCATACTTTGTGATGAGAGCCTTTCCCTTGCCTTTCTTTGAGGCAACAACTTTGGGACTTTCCTCCTCAGCCATAAAAGCAACTATCCTTGACTTTCTTCAATTCCTCTTGCTTCTTTGTTCCATCTCAAGTTCATGAGTCTTGAGCATCCCATAAATTTCATCAAGAGTTATTTTATCAAGATTATAGTTGTCTATTATTATTGTGGCCTTCAAATCCCATCTTTCAGGAAGAGCTAACAGGAATTTAAGATTTGAATCTTCAATATCATACTCTTTGTCAACTAGTGACAAATCATTCAAGAGTTTGACAAATCTGTCATATAAATCAGTTAATGACTCATCAGGCTTTGAGTCAAAGTGCTCATACTCTTGAGTGAGTATAGTCTTCCTGTACATCTTGATTGAATCAGTTCCCTGACACCTTGTTTCCAAAGCATCCCATATCTCTTTTACAGTCTTGCTTACACTTTTTGACATGACATTATCAATAGCACTATGCATCAAGTGTCTTACCTTTGCATCCTTTGCAATGGATGAGATATCTTCAGCAATGTAATCACTTTTCTCCTTTGGTACAGACTTTGTTGGCTGACCTGCAACTTCCACAGAGAGTTTGATTGGCATATATGGTCCTTCATTAATCCTGTCAAGATATTCTGGATCTCTAGTTTCCAGAAACATAGCCATCTTCACTTTCCATATGGAATACTCAGAAGGTTTCAACATGGGAACTCTTATAGTCTCATATCGACTATGGGTTATGGTTTTTGGAGGTTCTTCAGTTTTGGTGGGCTTGATTGGAGTTTCTTCTTCAGACATGATTGTTTATGGATCTTAAATTGTATGTGTGTTAACAGATCTGCTCTGATACCACTTGTTAGGTCACACACACTGTAGAAGGGGGTTGAATACAGTGTTTACTACAATCAAATCAAATATAAGAACTCAAGTAACAGAAAACAGATTTTATTCAACATAATAAACTCTGTTACAATATGGAACTGTCATCTCTCAGTGATGAACAAATTATCACGAGAGCTGTTAGGGTTACAAAGAATAATAACTTCGATAATGATAACACTTATAGTGTAAACCCTATTCCTGTGTTTATATACTACACAGTTACAAGATAAATTCTAATTGATATGGAATATAATTCTGCTTTCTAAAATATATCAACTAGTTATCTTTTCTTCCAAGTATTCTATTCTTCATAGAATTCTTTCTTCATGCATATTTCTTTCTGTCTTAGTCTCGATCTTCTTTCCTTTCAATCAGCCACCTGCCTTATCTGAAAGTCATCTTAAGTCCTGATATTATCTCATGATAAATATCTTCTAATAACTTAAGTTCTGATATCTTAAGTTATGTCTTCAGTATAAGTGCTGATATATAGTTAAGTACTGATTTGTCCTGTTAGGTAAGATCTGAAAACTAAACACAAATCATATTACACATGACATTATCAAATATATCTAACATACTATGAAGGTATAACAATGAATTCAAAAAGATTAGCTTTCCATCAAGGAAAGAATCAGAAAGTAGAAGACCAAGGGTTCAAGGGTTCCAAGGATTGGTCTTTTGTTAATCAAGGAATAAGGGTTGATATGTCAAGCAAATCAATATCAGAAATTAGTATATGGTAGATATGTATTTGTGCAGTAGTTTCGTATGTGTCTAGCTCGTATCTGGGAATTCAACAATCAATGGTTTATGAAGAATAAGGCTTATGGATCAAGATCAACAAGAATCAGGGTTCAATATTAAATAGTTTAAAGCGCTTGTAATATAAAACATGAGTTATTTTGAATAATAGCGACATGTCATGAGACAGTTCAAAAATATTTGCAATATATCTTGAAGAAGGTTCAAAAGTACTTGCCTTATCACCGACGATTTCCACTTTACTTGTACTCATCTAACAGTTTTACTCATCAACCACTTTTCTTCTCTTTCTATGCCTTGCTTCTATTTATCAATCACTTGCCTTCTCTTTCTACACTTCGATTCTATTTATAGATCACTGGTTTCCTTTTCCATGCCTCGCTGACTCTGCTAGGAATCATAAGTATCTATTAATTATTCATGCTTATATTATTCTAATCGTCACATAGACGTCATAAGCTTTTATCTACACTTCGTTTCACCCAAATCCGATTTACGGATTGAAAGTTATGACTAAAACAGTCAAACCATAACCACATTGCATATAACGCATCAATTAGTTAGCATGTAGCACCTAACACGTAAGGTATTCGATCAAAATAAGTTTTCAAAGAAGATTCGGGGTTAAAATGATCTTCCAGGTATTTAATACGAATTTTGAACATTTTTCGAAATTAAAATTGGACCCGGAATCATTTTATAATTAAATAATAGGGTTCGAATACCCGAATCCGACTTTAAAATAATTTTATAATAATTATTGAGCCTTGAAAGTAATTTATAATAATATTCTAAAGCTCAAAATTATTTTTTGGAATTTTTAAATCAATTTTAAATAATTAAATCTAATTATTAAATCAATTAAAATTAATTAATAATAAATTAAAATAATTAATCAATTAACTATAAATTAATTGATTAATTAAAATAATTAAAACTAATTAAAATTAATTAATAAAATAATTTTGATTATTTTTGAATAAATAAATAATTAAAATAATTTTCTGAATTTAAAACAATTAAATAAACATTTTTCTGATTTTTTTTAAAATAATAAACAAATAATTTTTAAAAATAATTTAAACAACAGGGGTCAATTTGCAAATTTTTAAAAATGAGATACTAAAAATGCAAAGTTTGCAAAGACTCGAGGCTAAACTGTAATTGTTACAGCTGTCTTCCCCGGTCGCCGGAGAAGCTATGGCCGCCGTCCAAAAGCTTTTCCGGCGGCGACCACAACCTTCCAGAAATACACCATTTAACATGGTGTGTTCTTCTTGCTGCCATGAATCGTTCTGTAGAGTCCAGAGAGTCGAAAAATCAACGAGTCGAACGGAATATTAATCTGAAAATTTCGTCGCCGCTTCGACCCGTTTTCCGATCATCCCCTTCCATTAATCGTTTGTTTACCACGTATATATCATTTGAATCGTCTTTCAACGATCTACAACTCTGTATAATCAATTTCATGTAATAAGCCTTAAAAAAGAAATACCCAAAATTCAATTAAGAACATTCAAAGCTATAAACCCTAGTTTTTAATTTCGAGAATCAAACGCAATTTTCTATATGTTACTGAACTCTATTTTTGACATTTAATATACCAAATTGACCAGAAAAATATTATCTACACGATGAAATCATCAAATCATATCAACAACATCAAGAACAAAAATTCATATATTAATCCTTAATTAATTCGAATTAAAATAAATAAATAAGAAGAAAACCTGGATTTCTGCACTTGAATAGATGGTGGATTCAGAAAGAGTCTTTCCAGAGCTTCGTTTTGATATATTGCACGCTCGAATCGGAGTTCGATAACGCCTTCGTTTGAGTGTTTGATTATAAAGAACACACCATTTTTAGGGTTTTTCTCTGTATTTTCTGTATTTTTACTGATTGATTATGATTATACGAATAAAATGAAATAATAAAAGGGCTATATATATTTTTTGGAATATTGGCTCATTTTGGATCATTTTGGATCGTCTAGGATCGTTAAATTAGTTACTTAGCCGCTAAGTAACTGCAAAAAAATGATCTGATTCGATACCCGTATTGGATAATTATCCAAACCGGGATTCTTATAAAACACTATTTATGAAAATAACATAATAATATCCCGTCTGTCAAAAATACGGGTTTTGTTGGTTCACCGAAATGATTATCGTATCGAAAATCTTGTGCCGGGCCGCGCACGGGTCAAACCGTAATCCGGATCGAAAAAGTCAAAGTACGGAAAATGTCCGGAATTACCGGATTAGGTTAGAAAGGAGTTTTCGGAAGAGTTTCGGGTTGTAAAAACGTAAAAACAGTTGAAGTCGGTCGATTCCCGGCTTAACAGCCTCTTGCTGACATCATATTCTATATGTTGCTCATATAACTCAACTCAAGTCTCCATTTTATATATAATGGAGCTAACTTACTTTTCCTGAATATACACATATAAATACCCTACGAATCTGCTAAACGTGTGGCGGTGAAGCCAACTTACTTACACTTATCCTGACTATTTTATTGTCTCAAAAGGACTAGCATAATGCTTACTAATTATCTTTTCTTTGTAATTCTAGTAATTCGTGGCAAAGGTGCACTGCCTACTATTCTCTTTCACTTCCAATCGCATTCGAAGCACTTTAATCGTTCTTTTAATCTTCTCGTCCATCTACAATTGATATACTGGAGCCATGGCATATTCGATTTCTAACGATTTCGAGATTATTCCAGAGTTAAGAATTAACGAGAAAGTTTCGACTGAATATGACTGACGCGCAAACTTATCACCAAATCTTATTTTCCTTGAATCACAATCGAGTATATTCTTCGTACTCTAATTGCCTCAGAAATTGGATGAGCAGTTTCTCCGTAATAGCGTTTCCACTTGGCCTTCTAAACGAACCATACTAATTTTCTAAAACAAGCATTCGTCTGGATAATCTGAATCTTATAACAAACAAGAAACTCAAGTAGTAGTTTGACAACCAAGTTTTCAAAACTTGTTTTGTTCCAAGGAATTTTAGAAAATTTTTGTGAAGAAAACCTCTTTTGAAAACTATTTAAAATTTTGAAAATCATACACCTGGTTGTCATTACTATATGAGTTGGTTGTCGTCCTTCTCAACAACTACAAGGTACTAGATTAGGGAAACAATCAGGTAAGTGCCCATTCATTTCCACATATCTTCTAACCTTCATTGGGTCCATTTTACCTTCATTGGTCGACAAAACTTCAGTTACTATTGCATATTATCTTATTCAATGCTTCTCTTCAAATCTTCCATACGGGTAACATTTCCATCATCATCTCTTATGATTACTAAGTATAAAAAATCTCTCCAGTAATCATCAGATCTATTTTATAACGCAAGGTCGATTTATATCACATTACTTCCATACGCATCATGTTTGGTCGCATCATCATCATCTATTTCCAAGAAAATTTTCGATTTCAAATCTTTTTAAACTCCATTAGAATCCATCTATGTAATATCCCATATTTTCAAATATTATTATTATTATTATTTAGAATTATTTACGTGATTTTATGTGAATTTTAGTGAATTATATGATAAGTGGAATTGATGTTTGGGTGTTTATATGTTATATTCTTTGAGTATTTTAATTTTTATATGTCCAGAATAAAATATAGATAATTTTGATATTTTCCTGGTAATTTTTGGATTGTTATATGATTTTATAATGATTTATGGATTTATTAATTATTTCCTGAATAATTATAAAACTATTTTATAAAGCCGGGAATGTTCCAATTTCAACCGTTTTTGCGTTTTTGCATTTTTACAACCCAAAACACTTCCGAAAACTCCTTCCTAACCTAATCTGGTAATTCCGGACATTTTCCGTATTTTGACTTTTTCGATCCGGATTAAGGTTTGACCTGCGCGCGTCCCGGCGTAAAATTTTCGATATGATAATCATTTCGATAAATCAACAAAACCCGTATTCTCGAGAGATGGGATATTTTTACATTATTTTCGTATATAGTGTTTTATGAAAAGCTCGGTTTTGGTAATTATCTAAATCTGGTATTAAATTGTATCGTTTTTATAGTTACTTAGCGGCTAAGTAATCTATTTTGGATCATTTTGTAGTTACTTAGCGGCTAAGCAACTAATTTATCGATCCAAAATGATCCAGAACGAACCAATATTCCGTAAATATAATTAGCCTATTTTTTATTTCATTTATTTCGTTTATTCATTTGCAACCAGTAAAAATACCGTAAATACAGAGAAAAACCCTAGAAAACCAATACGTTCCTAAGAATCAATCGTACAAACGAAGGCGTTATCGAACTCCGATTCGGGCGTGCAACATATCAAAACGAAGCTCTCAAAATCTTCTTTCTGAAACAATCATCAGTTTTTGCCCAGAAATCAAGGTTATTTTCTTATTTAATTATGTTAATTCGAATTATATAGTAAATAAAATATGAATTTTTGCAGACGTGATTATTTGAGTGTTTTGATGATTCCATGTTGTAGAGCATGTTTTTCTGGTCAATTTCATATATTATACTTCAAAAATAGAGTTCAATAACATGTTTAAAATAGTCTTTTATTCTCTGATTCGAAAACTAGGGTTTATTTGATATGAATTTTCCTAATCGAGAATTGGGCGTTTCTGCCCTGGGGGTTATTAGTTGTTTTTGATGATTGAATCATGTTCACTGCTAAATTTAGACTCAATTGGTATATATAAATCTAACAGACAATTCCTGGATCACCTGTAATTGGCCACGCCGGAGTTTGGTCGAGTTTCGCCGGGTTTTATCATTTTCGCCAGAGTATTAGTTCTGGGCATCGTTTATGAAACTGGTTGATGATTCTATACTTCTGGACTGAATCTTGATGCTAAGCATAAAAGAACCCTGTTGTTTGGCTGAGATTTGGGGCCAACCGGAGGTTTTCCGGAACTCCCAACGCCACCGGAATCTGGAATTGGTCCGGTGGGTCTGGGTTCTTGGCAACCCGGTTTGACCGGGTTTCAACCCGTTTGGGTTATTTCCCGACACGCTTTTGATTTGATTTCCCCAAACTTTATTCTTATCAACTGTTTTTCAATTTTCCTTTTTAAATAATTCAAAAATCCTATTTTTAATTTCTAAAAATTCATTTTTATTTTAAAAATCATTATTTTAATTCTGAAAATTTATTTTAATTCAAAAATAAATCCAAATTATTTAGTTAATTAATTTTAGTTGATAATTAATTATTTAATTAGTCAATTAATTTAAATATTAATTGATTAATTAATTTAATTAGTTATTAATTATTTTTAATTGATTATTTAATTAGATTTAATTATTTATTATTGATTTAAAAATTCTAAAAAATAGTTTCGAGCTTTAGAATATTATTTTAAATTATTTTCCAGGCTCGATAATTATTATTAAATTATTTTCGGGTGTTCGAGCCCTATTATTTAATTATTAAATGATTCGGAGACTCGTTTTAATTCCGAAAAATGTTCAAAAATTCATAATAAATCAACCGTTCGTCCGTTTAATACGAAACTAACGCCTCTAGACTCAGAAAAATATTCCGCTTTCAATCAAAATACTTTTGAGACCAAAATCCTTTTTATTACGAAAGGTCGCTTGTTTTACGAATCATTCTGGGTCGATTTTTGATCGATAAATCATATTTTTATCCGATTTAAGTATTAAACATACCGAGTCAAACCTTTTAGTAAACCGAGTCATATGTGATATGAATTGTGTGATATATGAGTTATGTGCTTATGTGCTATGTGAATTATGCGTTCTTTTAGGGCAGTTATCGAATGATCAGGACAAGGTGTTGGATAAAGAATGAAATGGAATGGTATTGGATATTAGGCTTCTAGCAATCGCAGTAGCAGCATATCGGTGAAGTGTTGAAAAGAAAGACGGTGATGTTTTGAGATAGAATGTCGGAATAGATGTGTCATTGCGAGTGTGACTAATTCTAAATCCCAAAGGCAAGTATCCCTATCATCGCTTATTGTTCAAGTGATATTTATTTTGACGCTTATTATGCAAGTATTGCTTTCCCTATTCAGTTCGTAATAGATAGATGTTTTACATATCGCTGAATTAAATGATTCCGTTTATGCAAGTATTCTTTTGTTATTCTATATTCAGAATAGTTAAGTGATTTTACTTATCAAATTACTAGATTTATAAATGTTTTGGATTTTGAGAAAGATGATTTTGTTGCCGGTATTCCTGCCCAAGTGAATGGGGGAATAAAAGTATTTAGGATGTCGATTGATTCGGCTCCTTTTTCAATAAAAATGTTTTTAAGATTGGAATGGTTACTGGTTACTGGTTACAACGTAGGTGATCGAGATATCGGTCCAGCTGTAATATCTTTCAAGGCTTGTTATGCCTTTTCTGGCGCCCTATAGGTACCGTAAGTCTTCGGGATACGGGTAGTACCTATATTTACGGTATGGCTGCGGGATACCGGTGTTATTTCGTGACTGATCATCGGGAAAAACATGAAATGTTATTGGTTCCAATCTAAATTGATATCTAAATTTCTTTATTGTTTTGATAATCATAGAATAAATGATTTATCAACTGATTCTGTTTTGGATTAAAAGTGAATTGCGGTTTTGATTCAGATTCTGTTTTATGCTGATACTTATGTTGTTGTTAAATTTCAAAGGTGGTATTAGTATAGATGATTGATGTTGACTTCAGTATGGAATGTTGTGAGAATCAAAGTTCGTATTGATATCTAATTTAATATGACAGCAAAATAAGTATTAATTTCAAGAGTTCGTTTTTGAGTAAAGTTTATGATTCAATCCATAATAATTGTTTCATGTTATTGTGGTTTACGATATTTCCGTAAACACTGTTTTATGAGTTTTATTCTCATCAAGATTCAGAGTATTGCTAAAGCATTTCGCTCAAAAATATCAAAATAGTTTTAAATAAAATTAAGGAACCAATTCTGGGTTCCTCAACTAAAATTTTATGATTCAGCAATTATGATTTTAAATGTTCTGCTCTAATGCAGATGTCGGTTTTATATCAAAAGACCCTATATATGTCATAATGATCTTGCTGATCATTTCTTTCACTCATACTTGCCTGTTTTCAAATTTAACCTCCAGTGAGGATTAACTTGCGCTGTTTAACTGCGTAATTCGAGGAAGCAAAGAAGAAGCTCTTGGAAGGTGGTTGGTCCAGGGTTTGCGGGCTAGTGTAAGTTTTATGGTGTAAAGTTGTTTATATTATATTATAGTTTTATATTTTATTTGGGCCTAGTATAATTCATTTCAAAGTTGTACTAGTGGGTTTAGCTTTGAGTTTGGAATTTGTTGAAAAGAGTTTTAAAAGAAAGTGAAAATTTATTTGTGGAATTTGGATTTCTTGTTTCTAGAACTGTAACCTTAAAAGATCTTGGATTAGTTTGGGGTCATAAATGATAAATATCTTCCGCTGACATTTGTTTATTGATCTAACTGGCTAATTTGGATTGAGGTTTTATAGTGACGACCAAATCCTCTGACCCAGATTTTGGGGACGTTACAGGTTGGTATCAGAGCTGAGGTTATAGTAAACTAGAAACGAGAGTGTGTAGGAGTGTGTATAGCTATGTGAGGACGTTTGAGCTCATATCGAGTTCTTGTTGGACTATCAGATATAGTGCCAACGAGTAAGTTAAGATATGTGCATTCGTTTGGGATGGTTGTGCTGAGCTGGATGGAACTCCGGGAAGCTACAAACTTCTATTGTGGAATCTTCCGAGACTATGATTCGATGATGATGAAGATTATCGATATCCTTGGAACATGAAGAAGCGTCTAGAATCGGATGACGAGTTAACAGAAGAGTTCAAATTGAAGATAGGTATTAAGACCTTGGCAATACCTTCTCTTTCTATAATTGCTATGATATCTTTAAAAAAAAAAGAGGTATCAGTTAGAGGATATATTCCCTAACACTCATTTAATCATTTTGTGCCAGAATCTTGTTTTCTGGATTTCATTTTTTCTCCAGAAATATCAGCTTTGAAATCTTTTCAGTTTTATTCATTTAATTTTGAATTCCTTTTATACTCTTTTATTCTGACTGAGATGAACAACCCTAACTATGGGGGACACAAGGTATACCTGTCTGTGTGATAGGAGTTGGATGGGACGCCATCACTTGTGTGTATTGTGAATACATGAAGGTTAACAACCTTTAGTAGTGTCTTAATTTGGGCACGCAATACCAAGTTCATTTGATCATATTGATCTCTCAGTTATTTTTTTTATTTCAACAATACTTTTTGTCAAATTCAAATTTTGGTCTCGTTATGGTATCAAATTCTTTTCTTTTTAAAATTCCATGATTTTATCATTCCAAATATTCGAAGGTATGTCAATCAAGTTAAGTTGAGTATCCTGGTCAAGTCAAAGTAAGGCGGTGTGATGGAATTACCAAGGACGACAGTGGATTGCAATGCGATTAGAATATCAGTGGCGTATAACGAAGTCGATCTGTTTCTTTACTTCTTTCTCTATCTCTCTCTTTCTTTTCCTTCTCTCTCTCTATTCTTCTTTCTCGCGATCAGTAAAAGCGATTCTATTGAGGAATTGGTCAAAAGATATGGATGGAGCAATTTTGCAGAGTGAAGCTCTCGTGGTAACTGTTTGGTATAAGGAATTGCGGTGTTATTTGGAATTTTGAGAAAAAGTTAAGTAGGCAGTATTGGAAAGTTGGTTAGAAGGTCCCTAGTGTTCTCTTCTGCTGATTCCGAGGACGGAATCCTTATAAGGGGGTAGATTGTAATGTCCCATATTTTCAAATATTATTATTATAATTATTGGAATTATTTACGTGATTTTATGTGAATATTAGTGAATTATATGATAAGTGGAATTGATGTTTGGGTGTTTATATGTGATATTCTTTAAGTATTTTAATTTTTATATGTCCAGAATAAAATATAGATAATTGTGATATTTTCCTGGTAATTTTTGGATTGTTATAGGATTTTATAATGATTATGGATTTATTAATTATTTTCTGAATAATTATAAAACTCTTTTATAAAGTCGGGAATCTTCCAACTTCAACCGTTTTTGCGTTTTTACAACCCGAAACACTTCCGAAAACTCCTTCCTAACCGAATCTGGTAATTCCGTACATTTTCCGTGTTTTGACTTTTTCGATCGGGATTACGGTTTGACCTGTGCGCGTCCCGGCGCAAAATTTTCGATACGATAATCATTTCGATAAATCAACAAAACCCGTATTCTCGAGAGACGGGATATTTTTACATTATTTTCGTATATGGTGTTTTATGAAAAGCTCGGTTTTGGTAATTATCTAAATCTGGTATTAAATTGTATCATTTTTATAGTTACTTAGCGGTTAAGTAATCTATTTTGGATCATTTTGTAGTTACTTAGCGGCTAAGTAACTAATTTATCGATCCAAAATGATCCACAACGAACCAATATTACGTAAATATAAATAGCCTATTTCTTATTTCATTTATTTCGTTTATTCATTTACAAACAATAAAAATACCGTAAATACAGAGAAAAACCCTAGAAAACCGATATGTTCCTGAGAATCAATCATACAAATGAAGGCGTTATCGAACTGCGATTCGGGCGTGCATCATATCAAAACGAAGCTCTCGAAATCTTCTTTCTGAATCAATCATCAGTTTTTGCCCAGAAATCAAGGTTATTTTCTTATTTAATTATGTTAATTCGAATTATTTAGTGAATAAAATATGAATTTTTGCAGACGTGATTATTTGAGTGTTTTGATGATTCCATGTTGTAGAGCATGTTTTTCTGGTCAATTTTATATATTATACTTCAAAAATAGAGTTCAATAACATGTTTAAAATAGTCTTTGATTCTTTGATTCGAAAACTAAGGTTTATTTGATATGAATGTTCCTAATCGAGAATTGGGCGTTTCTGCCCTGGGGGTTATTAGTTGTTTTTGATGATTGAATCATGTTCCCTACTAAATTTAAACTTGATTGGTATATATAAATCTAACAGACAATTCCTGGATCACCTGTAATTGGCCACACCGGAGTTTGGTCGAGTTTCGCCGGGATTTATCGTTTTCGCCGGAGTATTAGTTTTGGGCATCGTTTATGAAACTGGTTGATGATTCTATACTTCTGAACTGAATCTTGATGCTAAGCATGAAAGAACCCTATTGTTTGGCTGTGAATTTGGGCCAACCGGAGATTCGCCGGAACTCCTGACGCAACCGGAATCTGGAATTGGTCCGGTGGGTCTGGGTTGTTCTTGGCAACCCGGTTTGACCGGGTTTCAACCTGTTTGGGTTATTTCCCGACCCGCTTTTGATCTGGTTTCCCCAAACTTTATTCTTATCATCTGTTTTTGGATTTTCCTTTTTAAATAATTCAAAAATCCTATTTTTAATTTCTAAAAATTCATTTTTCTTTTGAAAATCATTCTTTTAATTCTGAAAATTTATTTTAATTCAAAAATAAATCCAAATTATTTAGTTAATTAATTTTAGTTGATAATTAATTATTTAATTAGTCAATTAATTTAAATATTAATTGATTAATTAATTTAATTAGTTATTAATAATTTTAATTAATTATTTAATTAGATTTAATTATTTATTATTGATATAAAAATATTGAAAAATAGTTTCGAGCTTTTGAATATTATTTTAAATTATTTTCCAGGCTCGATAATTATTATAAAATTATTTTCGGGTGTTCGAGCCCTATTATTTAATTATTAAATGGTTCGGAGACCCGTTTTAATTCCAAAAAATGTTCAAAATTCATAATAAATCAACTGTTCATCCGTTTAATACAAAACTAACGTCTCTAGACTCAGAAAAATATTCCAATTTCAATAAAAATACTTTCGAGACCCAAATCCTTTTTTGTTTTGAAAGTTCGCTTGTTTTACGAATCATTCTGGGTCGATTTTTGATCGATAAATCATATTTTTTTCCGATTTCAGTTTTAAACATACCGAGTCAAACCTTTTTGTAAATCGAGTCATATGTGATACGAATTATGTGATATATGTGTTATGTGCTTATATGCTATGTGAATTATATGTGTATATGGATCAAGGGTCCTGTGTTTGTCTGTTATATTTATGTGTGGGCTATCGTATGGATAGACGATAGGCTTTTGACGCGTAGTTCATCGAGTGATTATCGATTAGACGATTAAAGTTATATCTTTTAATTATAGATGTGGATCGTTCGAATGATCAGGACAAGGTGTTGGATAAAGAATGAAATAGAATGGTATTGGATATTTGGCTTCTGGCAATCGTAGTATCAGCATATCAGTCAAGTGTTGAAAAGAATGACGGTGATGTTTTGAGACAGAATGTCAGAATAGATGTGTCATTGCGAGTGTGACTAACTGATAAATCTCAAAGGCAAGTATCCCTATCATCACTTAATGTTCAAGTGATATTTATTTTGACGCTTATTATGCAAGTACTGCTTTCCCTATTCAGTTCGTAATAGATAAATGTTTTACATATCGCTGAATTAAATGATTCTGTTTATGCAAGTATTCTTCTATTATTCTATATTCAGAATAGCTAAGTGATTTTACTTATCAAATTACTAGATTTATAAATGTTTTGGATTTTGAGAAAGATGATTTTGTTGCCGGTATTCCTGCCCAAGTGAATGGGGGAATAAAAGTATTTAGGATGTCGATTGATTCGGCTCCTTTTTCAATAAAAAGGTTTTTAAGATTGGAATGGTTACTGGTTACTGGTTACAGCGCAGGTGATCGAGATATCGGTCCAGCTGTAATATCTTTCAAGGCTTGTTATGCCTTTTCTGGCGCCCTATAGGTACCGTATGTCTTCGGGATACGGGTGGTACCTATATTTATGGTATGGCTGCGGGATACCGGTGTTATTTCGCGACTGATCATCGGGAACAACATGAAATGTTATTGGTTCCAATCTGAATTGATATCTAAATTTCTTTATTGTTTTGATAATCATAGAACAAATGATTTATCATCTAATTCTGTTTTGGATTAAAAGTGAATTGCAGTTTTGATTCAGATTCTGATTTATGCTGAT
Organism: Apium graveolens; assembly: GCF_009905375.1. Lineage (NCBI taxonomy): Eukaryota > Viridiplantae > Streptophyta > Magnoliopsida > Apiales > Apiaceae > Apium > Apium graveolens. Next base: position 36,374,108 of record NC_133650.1, read on the forward strand.
ACTTATGTTGTTGTTAAATATCAAAGTTGGTATTAGTATAGATGATTGATGTTGACTTCAGTATGGAATGTTGTGAGAATCAAAGTTCGTATTGATATCTAATTTAATATGACAGCAAAATAAGTATTAATTTCAAGAGTTCGGTTTTGAGTAAATTTTATGATTCAATTCATAATAATTGTTTCATGTTATTGTGGTTTATGATATTTCCGTAAACACTGTTTTATGAGTTTTATTCTCGTCAAGATTCAGAGTATTGCTGAAGCATTTCGCTCAAAAATATCAAAATATTTTAAATAAAATTAAGGAACCAATTCTGGGGTTCCTCAACTAAAATTTTATGATTCAGCAATTATGATTTTAAATGTTCTGCTCTAATGCAGATGTCGGTTTTATATCAAAAGACCCTATATATGTCATAATGATCTTGTTGAGCATTTCTTTTGCTCATACTTGCCTGTTTTCAAATTTAACCTCCAGTGAGGATTAACTTGTGTTGTTTAGCTGCGTAATTCGAGGAAGCAAAGGAGAAGCTCTTGGAAGGTGGTTGGTCCAGGGTTTGCGGGCTAGTGTAAGTTTTATTATGTAAAGTTGTTTATATTATATTATATTATAGTTGTATATATTATTTGGGCCTAGTATACTTCATTTTGAAGTTATACTAGTGGGTTTAGCTTTGAGTTTGGAATTTTTTGAAAAGAGTTTTAAAAGAAAGTGAAAATTTATTTGTGGAATTTGGATTTCTTGTTTCTAGAACTGTAACCTTAAAAGATCTTGGATTAGTTTGGGATCATAAATGATAAATATCTTTGGCTGACATTTGTTTATTGATCTAACAGGATAATTTGGATTGAGGTTTTATAGTGACAACCAAATCCTCTGACCTCGGATTTGCGGGTGTTACAATCTAGCTCACTTCCCAAGAAAATCATAGATAACATACTTGCTAGTAGCTCCATATAACCTAGTAGCGGCTATTTCCAGAACACACGCATCCTCACTCTAGGTTCTTTCTCATATTTCTTAATACCTAGTGTTCTTACCATATGTTATAGCTTTCGGATCCATCCTTCTGGGTGCTGTTACTCCTTAAGACGAGTTTTAAACGGATGTTAGAGAACAGGGTGTAGAGAGGTCTGAAAAGATGCACCCACAGTTGAGTATTCGGTAGAACCAGAATAAGCGTGTTGAGGATTCTCAAATGGATAGTCTCGCATCAGGAGGTGAAATAATAACGTGAAAAGGTACAACCACCGTAACAGGATGTGACATGGCTAACACTGGTGAATGAGCAGGGCATGAATCAGATGAGGGTCCTCCGCCTGAGGGCTCCAAATGATCAGATGATCCCGGGATAAAAGAATCTGCCATCGCCGCTATCTGGAAATTACGTCGCTAGATAAGAATCTCGAATCTCATCATGAATCATACCGAAACCTATTGTATAGTCACACTCAACCTCTCGACATTCTATCTTTCCATTTTTTAACCCTAATCCTAACCCTCTATCCATTCCCGACAATCTAGGCTTGTTTCAGTGACTTATAAACTGTAGCTCTGATACTAACCTGTGACGCCCTCCAAACCCGGGTCAGAACATTGGGGCTCACAACACACACACGCACAATATATAAACCTGTATATAAAATATTATATGCATTGGCCCTTCTTTTCACAACCATGGATCGCAACAGGTTCAAGTATGAAAACAAGCCACAACCTTATCTTTTATTACATCGTACGAAATCCCAACTAGTTCAAATTATAACTGATAATGATATCTCTCTTACAATCTTGCAGAATTCCTCTACAATATAAAGCTCCTACTAGCTCGATCCGACTTAACCTGGAATCCTAGCTCGCACACTGGACTAGGAATCCTTGTTACCGATAATTTCCTTTTCAACTGTTGAAAACATAAAAAGATTTGCAAGAGTGAGCTAACTAGCTCAGCAAGTTATAATAGCAACAACCGAGGTTAAACAATAACCAATTGAAATGATTCAGAAGAATCAAGTTTCTAAATAAGTAATGATTAGAATTGGATATTCACTTTTCATTTTAAAAAAAACCAAGGTTAGGCTGCTGATCAGTCACGCACTAACCCCGAGCAAGGCTCCAAGCTTCGCTCTATATACTGGATCTAAGGAACGCATTGGCCTATTATGACCACGAATCTGGTCCGACCACAAACCTGGTCCGCATTTATAAAACCATCCACTTCTAACACAATTCAATATGATAGCCAATGTTATTCAATAAGTTGAATCATAAACAACATTTATTTTGAAGCATAGAGTGTTTCACAATATTATGAAGGTATAACAAGGAATTCAAAAAGATTGGCTTTCAATTAAGGAAAGAATCAGAAAGTAGAAGACCAAGGGTTCAGGGGTTCCAAGGATTGGTCTTCTGTTAATCAAGGAATAAGGGTTGATATGTCAAGCAAATCAATATCAGAAATTAGTATGTGGTAGATATGTATTTGTGGAGTAGTTTCGTATGTGTCTAGCTCGTATCTGGGAATTTAACAGTCAATGGTTTATGAAGATTAAGGCTTATGGCTCAAGGTTAAATAGTTTAAAGCGCTTACAATATAAAATATGAGTTATTTTGAATAATAGCGACATGTCATGAGACAGTTCGAAAATATTTGCAATATATCTTGAAGAAGGTTCAGAAGTACTTGCCTTATCACCGACGATTTCCACTTTACTTGTGCTCATCTAACAGTTTTACTTATCAACCACTTTTCTTCTCTTTCTATGCCTTGCTTATATTTATCAATCACTTGCCTTCTCTTTCAACGCTTTGATTCTATTTATGGATCACTGGTTTCCTTTTCTATGCCTCGCTGACTCTGCTAGGCATCACAACTATCTATCAATTAATCATGCTTATATTATTCTAATCGTCACATAGACGTCATAAGCTTTTATCTACCCTTCGTTTCACCCAAATCCGATTTACGGATTGAAAGTTATGACTAAAACAGTCAAACCATAACCACATAGGCATATAACGCATCAATCAGTTAGCATGTAGCACATAACACGTAAGATATTCGATTAAAATAATTTTTCAAAGAAGATTCGGGGTTAAAATGATCTTTCAGGTATTTAATACGAATTTTTGAACATTTTTCGAAATTAAAATTGGACTCCGAATCATTTTATAATTAAATAATAGGGTTCGAATACCCGAATTCGACTTTAAAATAATTTTATAATAATTATCAAGCCTTGAAAGTAATTTAAAATAATATTCTAACGCTCAAAACTATTTTTTGAAATTTTTAAATCAATTTTAAATAATTAAATCTAATTATTAAATTAATTAAAATTAATTGATTAATTAAAATAATTAAAAACTAATTAAAATTAATTAATAAAATAAATTTGATTTATTTTTTAATAAATAAATAATTAAAATAATTTTCTGAATTTAAAACAATTAAATAAACATTATTCTGATTTTTTTAAAAATAATAAACAAATCATTTTTAAAAATAATTTAAACAGCAGGGGTCAATTTGCAAATTTTTAAAAATGAGATACTAAAAATGCAAAGTTTGCAAAGACTTAGGGCTAAACTGTAATTGTTACAGCTGTCTTCCCCGGTCGCCGAAGAAGCAATGGCTGCCATCCAGAAGCTTTTCCGGCGACGACCACAACCTTCCAGAAATAAACCAGTTTAACATGGTATGTTCTTCTTGCTGCCGGGAATCGTTATGCAGAGTCCAAATAGTCGAAACTCAACGAGTCGAACGGAATATTAATCTGAAAATTTTGTCGCCGCTTCGACCCGTTTTCCGATCATCCCCTTCCATTAATCGTTTGTTTACCACGTATATATCATTCGAATCGTCTTTCGACGATCTACAACTCTGTGTAATCAATTTCATGTAATAACCCTTAATAAAGAAATACCCAAAATTCAATTAAGAACATTCAAAGCTATAAACCCTAGTTTTTAATTTCGAATCAAACTCAATTTTTTATATATTACTGAACTCTATTTTTGACATATAATATACCAAATTGACCAGAAAAATATTATCTAGATGATGGAATCTTCGAATCATATCAACAACATCAAGAACAAAAATTCATATATTAATCCTTAATTAATTCGAATTAAATTAAATAAATAAGAAGAAAACCTTGATTTCTGCACTTGAATAGATGGTGGATTGAGAAAGAGTCTTTCGAGAGCTTCGTTTTGATATATTGCACGCTCGAATCGGAGTTCGATAACGCCTTCATTTGAGCGTTTGATTATGAAGAACACAACGTTTTTAGGGTTTTTCTCTGTATTTTATCTATTTTTACTGATCGATTATGATTATACGAATAAAATGAAATAATAAAAGGGCTATATATATTTTTTGGAATATTGGCTCGTTTTGGATCGTCTTGGATCGTTAAATTAGTTACTTAGTCGCTAAGTAACTGTAAAAAAACGATCTGATTCGATACCCGTATTGGATAATTATCCAAACCGGGATTCTTATAAAATAATATATATGGATATAACATAATAATATCCCGTCTATCGAAAATACGGGTTTTGTTGGTTCACCGAAATGATTATCGTATTGAAAATCTTGCGCCGGGCCGGGCACGGGTCGAACCGTTATCCGGATCGAAAAAGTCGAAACACGGAAAATGGCCGGAATTACCAGATTAGGTTAGGAAGGAGTTTTCGGAAGAGTTTCGGGTTGTAAAAACGTAAAAACAGTTGAAGTCGGACGATTCCCGGCTTTATAAAATAATTTTATAATTATTCAGAAAACAATTAATAAATTCATAAATCAATATAAAATCATATAACAACCCAAAAATTACCAGAAAAATACCGTAATTATCTATATTTTATTTTGGTCATAATAAAATTAACATACTTATACTGTATCACATATAAACATTCACATATTCACACCAATCATCAGATAATTCACCAAAAATCACATAATAATTATATAAAAATTATTAATTGATAAAAATAATTACACGCAATATCCCGGATGTTACATTTATTACTTCAGAAATAAGATATATTATTCAAAACGAAGTAATACCAAGTATACTTTAACATTCACTTAATCTAAAGAATAGTATACATTAATATTCTTTTAAGAATATTTGTTAGTCATCTGGTCTAGTTAAGTGTATTACTAGTCCAAACTCTTTTTATCTATAACGGGTATTGTTTCGTAGATATTGTCTTCTTCGTTTTGCAGTGAGGTGAAGTATAGTGAGGTGATTCTCGTTCTAAGACCCAAGTCCTAGACGTACTAACGGGGAGTTAGTAGTCTTTGCGCCGTGAGGAAAAGGAAAAACCTAAGACCAACTACTGAGATCCAAGACCGGCAAAAGCATAGAAAGACAAAGACTACCCCAAGGGTTCTACATCAACTTTGAAAAAATAATATGGTGTTATTGTCTAAGATAGGTTGTGTAGGTTGCACATTTATTTTGAGGTGGTAACCCAGAGTTACGTACCAAGAGAAGTATTGGTGGGGTTGTAAAGACTTCTCTTCCTACGTAAGGAGCAAGGTTATTTTAAGGGAAAAACTCGGGTTCTGAAGAGGAGCTCGGGGACTGGACGTAGGGGTGAGCGAATCTATTAGAGATTGCGCCATCGCGAACCAGGATAAATCTCTCGTGTGGTATTTTCTTCCTTGTCTTTTATTTCCGCATACATAATCTGTATCTGTAAAATATTTAAAACGAGATAAATATTTTTAAAACTCCATAATAATTCTTAAATTGGTAATTAAACTATTCAACCCCCTTCTAGCTTAAAATAGCCCTTTTACGGGACCTAACAATTGGTATCAGAGCAGTGTTTTTTAATGTGTTTGTTAAGTGATTTGCAGATTTACATGCACAACAAAAAGTGATCCGAACTGGCGTATCTAAATACCATTGGCTGTGGTGAAGTTCTATCTAGCTCTCGCCCTCCTCTATTTGACGGTACCAACTTTGCAACATGGAAAACGAGGTTTCGCATCTATGCTAGATCTCTAAGAGTTAGAGTTTGGATGGCCATAGAAGATGGAGTCGTGATTCCTACCAAAACGGTTGATGACATTATCATCGAAAGAAGGTTAGTGAATATAACGCAACTGAGGGAGAAGAATGAATATAGTTGTTAAGGCAAAAATGGTACTCACAAGTGCACTTGCTGAAAAAGAATATAAAAGAGTAAATAATTGCAAGTCAGCACAAGAAATGTGGGATAAACTAGTGGTTACCTATGAAGGAACCACTGATATAAAAGATTCTCGAATGGACACTTTGATCCAAGAATACGAGAACTTTAAACTCCAAGAAGGAGAAAATATCATCAACATGGAAACTAGATTCACTTGTATTGTCGATGAACTGTCTCAACTCGGAAAGAGTTATACACAAAATGAAAAGAACCGAAGAGTTCTTAAATCATTACCTCCAAGTTGGAAGGTTAAAGTAACCACAATCAAAGAGATGCACAATCTCAATGATTACAAAATAGATAATCTATTTGGAAATCTTCGTGCATATGAAGAAGATAATTTACAAGAAAAAGTCATTCCAAAAGTGGAAGACAAAAAAAAAAACATGGCTCTAAAATCTATACTAATAGATGTAGAAGAAAACGACGATGAATTAAACAAATAAATCCAAAATCTCGATGAAAGCGAAATTGCTTTACTTATGACACAACTACGTCATGTGCTTCAAAGCAAAGCTCAAAGATATGGAAAAGGCTTCCTAAAATCAAATAATCAACAAAGAGTTTTTAACTCTAATGGAAGGCCAAATTACTCTCAAAATTACACCCCTAACTATAAGAGTAATTTTCCATCAACGAGCTATAAAAAGGCAAAGGTATGCAAAATACTAATGTCTATAACAATAACACTCCTACTTACACTCCTCCCAAACAAAAAGAACAAAATACGGAGGAAATCAAGAGGTGTGTTACGAATGTAAACAACCCGGTCACTTTAAATAGGAATGTCCTAAACATAAAGGGCAATCTCTCGTGGCTGAAAACGGGTGGGATTTAAGTGAAGATGAAGAAGATCCGGAAGCTAGTGAAGAAATTGTGAATCTATGCTTAATGGCTATCGGGGATGCATCTACTTCAAAGGAAATCTCCACTTCATATCAAGAGGTAACCCTTTCTTCAAACTTCATTCAATTACATGAATCTAATTTGAATCTTGTAGATATGAATAATCATGATTTAGTTGAACTTGTGATAAACATTAACAACAAGTATAAAGATCTTGACAAAAGACATCATCTATTATGGTCCGAGAAAATGAAACTCGAGGAAATACATTATAATCAAAGTAAAGAGTTTACTCGGATGATGGACTAAAAAGTCCAATATGAAGATGAAATTCATCTCTAAATAATCAAATCTACTTACTAAAAATTGAGAATAATACTCACAAGGAAAATATTCTCAAACTAGAAGTGGAAAATGTGTCATTAATTTTCCAATCTGAAGAAATGGAAAATGAGAAGTTACAAATAAATGAAAATATTTGTAAACTTCATGTTGAATTGTTGAAGTTAAAAATACAAAACGAGTCACTCACTCAAGAAAGTTCAACAACTAAATCTCAAATAAACAATCTTGAAAAAGAGAAAGAGCTACAACAAACCAATGAGCTTAAAGAAAAAGATTTAGAATTAGAAGCTCAATGGTTAGAACAAGAAAATTTCAAGCTTATATCTCAAGTTAAGGATCAAGAAATATTTATTAACAATAAGAATGATGCCTTAAACAAAGAAAAAGAAAATATTGAAATTGTTATTCAATGATTTATAAAAGGCAATGAGATATTAAATAAAATGGTACATTCTAAAAATTCCTTTAACCATGAAGGTTTAGGATATAATAAGAATGTCCAACCAAAGAAAGGTGTTCAACACCATGAACAAACTAAAAGTGATGCTCCTAAATCATCTACATTTATATGCTCTTTTTGTAATAGACACGTACATACCATTTTATATTGTAAATTTAAAAATGGTGAATTTAAAGGAAAGCATATATGAGTTCAAAAAGGATATAAGTCATACAGAAATGTTGAAAATAATATATCCCATCCTAAGGTAGTTAATAACAATCAAAGACAACCTAGATCTAAATTCATTCAACCATCTATTAGGTTTGAAGATAATAAACCAAAATATCATGGCATCTTTCCTAGAAAAAATGTGTATTATCCAAATGATAGAAGCATGATATATCAACATGGAAACTCTAAAAATTATGCTAATACAAGAACATCAAAATTAAATACCACATATCCACGGGGAATACTTCATAATATTAGGAATAATGCATCTAGAAATCTCTATATGAATAACAATGCTTATCCAATGCCTAGATTTTTCCATGCAAATTTAAATGTTATTTATGATGTACTAACCCCAGGACCCTCAAGACAAAAGGGTACCTATGTATTTAATTGATCTATTTTGTAGGTTTGACTTACGGCTAAGAAGGACTTGTGGTATCTTGATAGTGGATGTTCGAGATATATGACCGGTAATAAGTCACTCTTGAACAACATTAAAAAGGTCACTGCTAGAAGTGTCACGTTCGGAGATAGCAGTAAAGGTATCATTATTGGCATCGGTGACATCGGGAATGAGCACTTCAAGATATCCGACGTACAACTTGTCACGGGACCAAAGTACAACCTTTTCTCGATAATTCAACTTTGCGATAATGGAAATAAGATAATTTTCTATCCTACTCATTGTTCTATTCTTAATAAAGATGAAATATTAGTCCTTACGTGTCCTCGAGACAAAAATGTCTATACATGTGACATGAGTAAGCATGTTAATATATGCCTAATCACTGCTATAGATGACCCTTGGTTGTGGCATCGAAGATTAGGACAAACAAATATGAAGTTGATTAAAAATATATGAACTTAAGAACATGTATGAGGAATACAAAAATTAAATTATAAAAAGGATCACATATGTGAAGCTTGTGAAATTGGCAAACAAATACGGGCCTCTCACAAAGCAAAATTTATGATATCTACCTCACGACCTCTCAAGCTTTTATACATGGATCTTATCGGTCTAGTCCCTGTACAAAGTCTCAGAGGATGTTCATACACTTTGGTAGTTGTTGATGACTATTTACGATTTACGTGGACAGAATTCCTCAAAGCCAAAAGTGATGCTTTTGAATCTTTTTCTTCTCTATGTAAAAGAATTCAAAACCAACAAAATAGTACCATAGTCTATATAAGAACTGATCATGGTAAAGAATTTGAAAATTCAAACTTTACAAGTTTTTGTGAAACTAATGGTATCACTCATAACTTCTCTGCTCTTTATACTCCTCAATCTAACGGAGTAGTTGAAAGGAAGAACAGAACATTACAAGAAATGGCAAATACAATGATAAATGAATATCGTCGTCCTAAATATTTTTGGGCCGAGGCAATGTCCACTGCATGCCATATACTAAATAGAGTCTTATTAAGACCTATAATACAAAAGACTCCATATGAGCTTTATTTTGGTAAAACTCCTAAAGTTAATTACTTTAGAGTATTTGGAAGTAAATGCTATATCTTAAACTCCAAAGATTACCTTACAAAATTTGATCCAAAATCAAATGAAGGTATATTCCTTGGATATTCAACTAATAACATAGCTTATAGAGTATTTAGTTTAAATTCTCTAGTGGTGGAAGAATCAATGAACATAGTTTTTGATGAATCAAAACCATCATCTAAATACAAAGATCTCGTAGACAAAGAAGATGTCACACAAGAAAATATTGAGAATATTATTCGATAATTCGAAAATGTGGATTTTGGCTCATCATCCCCAAGAAATCCATTAGAATTGTTAGAAACAGATATTGAACTACCTAAAGATGTTCCAAACATTAGAAGTCATCCTTTGGATAATGTTCTGGGAGACTTAAGTAAAGGAGTTCAAAAGCGGTCACAAGTTCAAAACGTTGTGAATCACCTTAGTTTTTATCACAAATAGAACCTAAGAACGCTAAAGAAGCTTTATTAGACGAAGACTGGATCTCTGCAATGCAAGAAGAATTAACCCAATTCTCTCGTAGCAAAGTTTGGGAACTTATTCCAAACCCCAAAAATACTTCCATAATTGGAACTAAATGAGTATTTAGAAATAAGTTAGATGAAAATGGAACTGTTGTTTGAAATAAAGCTAGACTGGTTGCACAAGGCTATACTCAAATGGAAGGTATAGACTTTGATGAAACATATGCACCGGTAGCACGAATTGAGTCAATTCGAATGCTATTAGCTTTTGCATGTCATAAGGATTTTAAAGTATATCAAATGGATGTAAAATCTGCATTCTTAAACGGGATACTAGAAGAAGAAATATATGTTGAACAACCTCCTGGATTTGAAGATGCAACACATCCAGAATATGTATACAAATTATACACAGCTCTATACGGATTAAAACAAACCCCAAGGGCCTGGTATGAAAGGTTAAGCAAATTCCTGTTAGAAGATAAAATTAAAATGGGAACGGCTGATAAAACCTTATTTACAAGACAAGAAACAAATGATATCTTGCTTGTAAAAATATACGTAGATGACATCATATTTGGTTCAACAAATGATGCACTATGTAAAGAATTCTCTGGCTATATGAGCAAAGAATTTGAGATGAGTATGATGGGTGAATTAAATTTCTTTCTGGGATTGCAAATAAGACAATCTGCCGAGGGCATTCATATTTCATAATCAAAATATTGTAATGAAATGGTAAAGAAATTTGAAATGGAAAATTGTAAACCAATTTTCACACCTATGTCAACATCTGACAAACTAATGGAGGATCCCAAAGGAATTCCCGTTGACACTAAGAAATATTGAGGAATGATTGGTAGCTTATTATATATTACCGCAAGTCGACCCGATATACAATATAGTGTTTGCAAATGTGCTAGATTTCAAGTAGCACCAAAAGAATCTCACTTATCTACAGTAAAAAGGATACTGAGATACCTTAAAGGTACCACGAATATTGGTCTTTGGTATCCTAAAGGAATACCATTTGACTTGACTTGTTATTCTGATTCAGACTATGCTGGACATTTAGTCGATAGAAAAAGTACAAGTGGTACGTGTCAGTTTCTGGGTGGATGTTTAGTTTTTTTCAAAGAAACAAAATTCCGCATCTATATCCACCACTGAAGCTGAGTATATAGCTGCTACCAAATGTTGTGAACAAATACTGTGGATGAAACAAACATTGGCTGACTGTACACCAAAATTTGATGTAATCTCCATTTTATGTGATAATACGAGTGCGATTGATTTAAGTAAAAATCCCGTACTGTACTCTAGATCCAAACATATATATATGAGACATCATTTTTTACGTGATCATGTCAACAAAGGCGATATAAAAATGACTCATATTGAAACTCAGTATAACATTGCTGACATCTTTACAAAACCATTAAATTCCGACAGGTTCACTAAACTCCGTTTGGATTTAGGAATATTGGAATATTTTAAATAAATAATATGTTCTCTAAATATATTATTTATATTGTGGGTATACATATATATATATATCTATTTTAAAATAATTTTTTTTCTACTATCTGTTAATTCTCTCAGTAATTCAGATTTATCAATATCATTTATTGATCGGATTTTGAGAAATTAAATGGACAAAGTGCATTAAAAAGAAATTTATTTTAAAGTAAATTAAATATTATTACTCATTAATATATCAAAATTGTCCTCTAAATATATACATATATATATATATATATATATATTAATTCGAAAATAGTTTCTAATTATTTTCTAAAAACAAAATCTATTTTTCTATCTTATTTATTCATAAGCCCGGCCCAATTCTCAAATAAATTTATATCCTTTCAAAATTTTCGGGCATCTAATTTTATCCAGCCCATTTAAACAACCCAACCCAAAAAGATTGAATCCAAAACCCATTCTTTTAACCCTAAAATCCTGGCCATACAATCTTATCACGATTTAATTCTGACCGTTCTTAAACTATAATATATATATATATAGAGTTAGGTTTTACTGTTCAGTATACACGCCTCTCAGTTGCCTTTTTTTTCTCTCAGTTCTCTCTCTCAAAACTCGCCGCTGTTCATCAGCTTCTCCGACGAGTTCATCGAATTTTCCGATTGAACCTTAATCAATTCTTAATTCTCAAATACTATACATGATATTCAAATGATTCAAATACAGGAATCGATTGAATAGCTTTCTTAATCAACTGTGTTGGTAAAATTAAAATGATTTTCGATCAAGTCCACTTGAGTTCAAATCAATGAACCTAAGTTTGATTTGAAATCAATATTCACACACACACACACATACAAACACACATATATATCTATTTTTCAAAACCCTAATTCGAATTCGAGTGTTTTGTGCAGATTAATCGAAGAAACTAAGCGAGATAAAGGGAGATCGAGCAAAGAAATAATGGTTGGAGAGGAAATTAGCTCGACTCAGTTGAGTCAACTTGGATGATGTACCGAGTAAACTCAGTGAGTCACTCAACTCGGCGTCAGACGAGTTGAGTCAGGTAAGTATCTATGCATGATTCAAAGCCACGGACTCAGGTATGTCGTCTAATTCAAAGCTGTTGATTGTGTAACTATGTGGTTTATTCGAAATAAATTGTGTTGATGATTGAACTTTGGATTGATTGGCTGTTTGAGTTCTGATTCAATGTTTTAGTTAAAATTACTTGTGGTTTAAATGATGTTAATCTCTGTGCATGAACTAATTTAGTGTTCATCTTAGTTTCAACTGTGTACTGATGAAATCGCTTTCATTCATTTGATTAAATTTGATTTTGATGAATTATCAAGTTATCAGTGGTATATAGATAGACTGATCTTGATATAAATGTAGAATTCAATTTGTTTTGGATTAGTTGAGTTATCAACAGTGTGTTGATTACATTTATCTTGACCTAACTGATTGAACTCTATTTTGTTGAATTATTTATATCAGTTTTAAGGATTATTTGTACTTAATTAAGTGATATATTAGGCTGTTTTTTCTTTAAAAAGTCAGGAATCAGTTGCTGTTATTTCTGGTGTATGAAAATTTTAATAGATTAAGTTACTAAACCAATTTAAATAATTTGCTTCAAGGCTATGGACTGGTATTGAGAAATGTGACTTAGCCTGTTATATGCTTAGTGTATGATCTCAGAATGATTGTCTGAGTTAACTGGTCTGTATAGTAATTCACTAAGAAATTGAAATCTATTTCCTTGCTATAAATGAATGGACTGATTGGAATTAACATGAACAACTGTTAATCATTTAAAAGATATATGACTAGTCTTGTTCACTTAAAAAATTTAAAATGAAAATGTGAATCAAGATATTAAGATTGTTTGATGATTAATTAAATGATTGTTAACATTTGTGAAATAATAATACTTATGGTATGAACTTTAAATAAAATCAGTGAATGTCTATCTTAAATGCTCATCTGAAATGAGATGATTCTGAGAGTCCTCTGTGATGTGTTATGTATTTGAATTACTGCTTCTTGACTCTGTGAATTACAACAGTTTATAACCGTCTTGAAATGAATAGTTTCGTTTTTATAATTTTCTAATTGTTTACAATGAGTAGTATATTAATCAACATATAATATGAAAGTTAAAATTAAGGGATTGATTGCTTTCGATGAAATTTATAAATCAAATGTGAATTTGTGATAACATAGTGGAATGATAATTAACTTAAACAGTTATGTGCAGTACTCAGGGTTCTTACTATGTGACATGAGTTTTTATTTACTTGGCTGAGCAGATTTGTTAAAATTACTTGCTGATTTATAAGAAGTAATTATTGCATTCCTCATGTAGTATAAATCACACACACAATGCCCTCACACTAAGACCTAGCTGGGAATCCCTTAGAGAATCCCAGAATCTGGATTACTGGTGAAACAGCCACAATTAGGAACTAAGGTCATTGTTGCATCTTTTATTTGTGAGAAGCTGTTTATGGCTTTATTTGGTTGCTAGAATCCTCTATATGTGTGTATGGATGTTTACATGTGTTATTTGGTTGCTAATGTTTATATGAGTGGAAATTAAATGGTCTAAAAGAATCCAAAATCAGTCACATCAATCATGAACAGTTGAGTCTTGCTCATTTAATTCATAATTTTACAAAGTGACTGCACATATTTATTGAACCTCTGTCCCTTTGTATAATATCTATTATTTTTAGCACTCATTTGTTTATAAAAGGAATATATTAATGAACACTCATAGATATTTAATGCATGCTTCATTAAATGCATTTACACAGCCCTGAGAGTTATATTTATTGAACTCCCTGCACAGACCTTGCATACATAAGAACTGCATATCCTCTTTCATAAATGCCTTCATATAAAAACAACTAAAAATAAAATGCAGTCAGTAGAAGTCAACATAATCTTTAAATAAAATTGGAAGTAAGTGTCTAAGTAAGACAATGCCTGTGCTTTCTGTGCTTATTACTTGAGTGGCTTGTTGACAAACTAACATGAGGTCATCCATATCTGCTTTACATTTAAAATCTGTACTATGCATTTGCATGCCATGCATATACATACATATGCTTATTCTTTATTCTAATTCACTATGCTACCACATGAGTTCTTTGAACTCTTTATAAGACCACTGCTATGCATGCAATGTATCACACATATACATAAACACAAACTTCACTTCATTTCTTCTCAGTGCATTCATTTTCCTCTTGCATGGACTCTAGAAACTCTCACTTTTATCCAAGGACAGATCCAATGATTCTCCCTGTCATTGACACCATTGATAGGGGATCACTGTCTAACTCTCCACAACAGTCACATGAATCACTCTTCCCAAACTATAATCATCACTATCCTCACCATTAAAAGCAAAAACACAACAACATCACACACCAAACACCTTTATATCATAGCACTCATGAATACACATAAAGATTTAGGAACTCTAACTCAAACCAAGTGATAAATTCCACTGCTCTAAACCTTGCACCACCATCACTAACACCACCCACACCTACATTAGTCAAACTGACCAATTCTGGTAAACTTAATAGAATGTTGAAAAACATTCAAACTGGAATGATGATTCAAGTTGAGCAAATGGGTGAACTCTTTAAGATAATCATGGCTGCTAAATGGGACAACTTTGTGTTCTACAGAGGTAGGAACTATCATGTGCATCTCATAAGTGAATTATATGTGAACATGAAAGTATGTCAAATGGATGATGGTGTTTGTTATGTTGAGTCTTATGTGCAAAGGATTAATTTGAAAGTTGATAGTAACTTTATCCATAAGGCAATGAGGTTAGGAAGTCATACTTTGCAAAAACCATGCATCAATATTTTGATAAGTTTGTTTTTGATCAAAAGGAGTTTGAGTTGTATGTTGGTCTCTTCTGTGATGATGATGTGCCTTTAGGTCTCTGTAAGTCTAACAAGGGTATACACTTTAAGCACTTCACACACACATATCAAAAACTAGCTGTCATACTTAGGGAAAACATTCTCCATAAACCAAAACAAGATAGAGTTTTTGATTTTGTTGATCTTAAGGTAATGTTTCAACTAGTAACTAATAAGGTTGAGTTTAACTTAAGTTATGTCATAATTTTAAACATGATAAATGGGTTTTATGAAGAATACATGCCATATACCTTGCTTATGACCTCTCTGTTTGAAATTAATCAAGTTAAACTAATCAGAACCTTTTGTAAGCAAATTAAATACTTTAATATTGAAACCCTTTACCAAGATTAGGTCCCCTTGAGTGTGTGTAAGCCCCAGCCTGTGAATCTGATTAGAATGCCTAAATAGTTAATCTTGAGAAAACCAACAATGAGATTAAAGTGCTAAAAGTGGAAATAAACAGTCTTAAAGTAATCAATATTAAGTTATTTAATAGGATTAATTACTTTTTAAAAAAGATTCTTAGGAAAAAGGCCTTACTTGAGGATTCTGAAGCAACCACAAGAAGGCATATGAATGAGGAGGCAATTGAGCATATGAGAGTTGGTGAAAAGGCTGATGAGCTTGTTTGTGTTGTTAAGGAAAAGGATAAAGTTATTGGTGTTCGTCAGAAGGATGATGAGTTTGTTGGTCTGGCAGATATTACTGTGCTGCCTGAGTTGTGTGAGACAGATGGAAATCTGGGTTTTATTGATGTTAACAAATCTCCTGTTAAGGAGTAATCTGTTCTGTGTTACTTGTTTTTGCTGCTTGATGGCCAAGCATTATCTGTACTTCATTTTTGTTGTTTCAATTTCTTTAAGTTATGTTTTCAGTTTGGTTGTTGGTTGGTAATGTTTCTTAAGTTCAGTTCTGTTGCTTTAAAAACTGTTGATTGGTCAGCTGTGATACAGTCTGATCATTACTATCTTCTTGAATTTGAAAAACTATTGTTGGCATTCTGTTAAAACTGTATGAATTTCAGTTGGTTGATTTTAACAAATATCTAGCTCAAACTTTGTTATATATAAACACTATGGTATGTTCTTAAAATTCAAACGAGGAATATTAAATTGTTATTAGGATATAAACTTACTCTTGCATGTTCTCAGGTTTATCACTCACTGTCAAAAATAGAATCCTAACATGTTTAGTTCTATAATAACTAAAGTCAGAAATTTGAACAGTTAAAAGTCTCTAAATTGTTGTTCTTTGCAGCAATAGTGTTGAATACCCCGAACTTTATTTTAGTTTCTTTAGTCCACTGTTTGGTTAAACTATACGTTGTGCATAATGGAAATTATATATGCAGGTTTTGATACTTTCAGCATCACTTTGGAACTTCAACAGATCAAATTTATTAGTCACAGATAGTTTAAATACATAGAATAGGTTGAGTATTAGGAACCATTTAAAAGATTAGTATCAAACTTTTCTGATTGTATAAACAGAATAGTTATATAAAACTATTATATTATTTGATGTACACTAACTTACTAATTTACTAACTACTAACCCAGATGATGTTAAAATGAAAACATCCAGATTTAAAAAATGATCTCAAATTTGACTAACAATTAGCAAGCTTGATGATCAGATAAGAAACAAGTTGGTTTTAAAACATATGATATTCACATCTTGTTTTTAACCCAAAAGGGAACCAAAAAGTCTATCATACAGAATAGAAATCTCGAGTTCAAATAAAACTTGTATAAAATTGAAAGTACATAATTTTCAAAAAAAAGGGTACTTGTATAAATTCAAATAGACAAGATATATGAAAACATATATTTAACAACAAAGATAGGTATACACAAACTTGAAAATGGTTATCAAGAATTGTTTATCACAGTTTGGCTCTTTTCTTAGTTTTGGAACTGACATCTTCTTCTGCATAAAATATGGGCAGAAAGTTTTTTAACCATTGATCAGTCAAGAAAATCGAATAAGTTTTGTTTTAATTGACACTGTTCTAACACATAACAAATAGTGAAAACTGAGAACTTAACTATTCTTCTACATTACTATCAAAAGTTTTGGTAATAGCGAAGTCATTTAGAACGAGATTACTACAACTAGCATATAAAGTTTCTTTAGAGATTCATACAAATGATCTAAACAAGACAAAATTAAAATCAGTTTACAAATAAACATACTATTATTAAATCTATAATAGTAAAAACCAAAGTAGATACTTTGTAACCAAACATAAGTGCATAAAGTGCAACAAAAATTTAATTAAAAGGAGAGTTTTTAAAGGGAAAAAGAAGTTAGAAAAATGGTGATTTCTTAAAATCAAACTTATAACTTCTTCACATTTTCACTAAAATAAAAACTTATTGTTAAAAAGGGTCATAATACATTAAGGGAGCAAATAAAAGGGGAAGAAGAAATTATTCTTTTTGAAATTTTAAAATATTCTTGCTAAAATGACATAAAATCTACATCAAAATGTATTTTTCTGATAAGCTGTTCAGTTTTGTAGGAATTAAATTCAAGGGATATACAACAGGACTTTCTCTGTTATATATTTATGTGAAAAATATTTCTCAAAATACATGCATACATTTAGGGGAAGCACACACTTAGAAAATTTTAAATTTTATGTTTTATTTGGCAAATATCAAAAAGAGGAAGATTGAAAGGACATCTTCGATTAATTATTTATTTTGGTATTTGTATAATTTAACATAAAATTTAAAACACGTATATCCTCTCCAAATAGGCATGAATTTAACTGACATAATCAAATGTGAAAACCCATATCTAACAAAATATTTTCAAAAATGTTTTTCAAAATGTATTTATATTTTAAATATAAATACAAGAGATATTCCAATTTGCTGAAAATCAAAATATATATTTTTGAAGGAATATACTCCAAAGCAATGAGATCGTAAAAGAATTATCGGAAATATGATTTTTCTTAGGCTCTCTTGCAATATTAATAAGGCAACAAGTTTGAAAAAGGAATATCAGAACTTGGATATTCTTTAGAAGGCTCGTGCTAAATTTATTTCAAAAATAGATGGTTTTAAAAGGGATAAAATATATATCTTTCACTCCATAAATATTTATAAATCCAAATATATATTTTTATATTCCTAGAAATTAATATTTGATATAGGAATATTAATATCTCATTTTATCCCCCTCCTCATATTTTTCCAAGTAATTTTCTCTCGTATCTCAAATATATTATTTATCAAAGAAAATACTTTAAAATACTTAAAAAAATATTTCCCACACTCTCAAAATATTTTATATTTAAGGAAATATATTCTAAGCATTTATTCTAGCCCAAAATGAGCCAACAAAGTCTATCTGCTTTTATAAAAGATCGTTGATATTTTATTTGGAACCGAACCCTGATTTAATCATTTTAAATCCAAATAAAATACTTCCACTTGCGAGAAAATATTGAAACTTAAGATTTGTCACTAAATTGGTATCTTCTATGCATGGTTAAAGTTTCGTAAATTTTAAGAAATTTTGTACGGGTGTGATTTTACTGGGTGTTGACCAAGACTTTGACCGAGCGTTTGACCAAGCTATCTTTGACTAAAATTGACCAAAACTTGCAGATCATCATTTTATGATATTTATATAATTATCATGTTTTTGGTTATATTTATTAAAGGATTTTTAAAGTCGTTATATTTAATGGTGCTAATTACTTAATTAATTAAATAATTAATGATTAATTGAAAAAGCTAAAAACCATTATTATATAATTAATAGTATATGGGATTTTTCTTGTTTGTCCTATATGCAAGTTGCAAACAAACACACCTTATCCTCCATGTCATCAATCCACACCACTCCCTTCATCCACCATTCAATTTAACTCAATCTCAACCACTCCCTTCATCTAATCCCTTCTATAAATAAATACCCACACCCACCATTTTTTACATAAGCTAAGAGCTAATTAATTGATGGGCATTTTCAAGAAGTATTCTCTCTACACACTCTCTAATATCCAAACCCAAATACTTCATCTCAAAAACCTTCTCTCTTACAAATATATATCATATATTCAAGGTTTTTGATCTTCAAGCTTAGTTCCATCAATCAAGCTCCATCAACCCAAGAAAAGCTCATCCATACAACTTTCTTGCCTCCCGAAGGGCTACCAAAGTACGACCAACAAACCAAAATCCGGCCAAACCTCCGGAGAATTTTTTCGGCGAACTTTTCCATTCATCTCTTAAAAATGGTAAACCTCTTAGCTTTCATCCGAGTCTTAACCGACCACTTTTAATATTCATATAAGAAACTTAGTAACACCTTCTCTTCATCTCTACAAGCTCTTATATAGAATAACTTAAAGAAAACAAATCCGTACAAGGATTATTTTCTACAAATTATACACTTCTAAGCACAAAGTGATAATTTAATACAACGCTTGGTTTATATTCCTAACTAGCACCTTTAGTGTTTCGTGGGAATTAAATTACAAAGCTAGCATTTTATTCTTTAAACTTAAACACACTTATTTTGGTCATATATTGATATATTCGATATAATTGTTTAACAAGACTTAAACGACTTCCCTTACTAACACCTGTAGTGTTCCGTGGAAAAAACTTAAGGCTTATATTATATATATATATATATATATATATATCTATATATACATATTTATTATATTTAGTTAAAAGATTTAAGTGAATTCCCTTACCAGCACCTCTAGTGTTTCGTGGAAAGATCTTAAAGCTTTTAAGTAAATATAAGTATATATATAATCGTATAAGAATTAAGCGACTTCCCTTACTAGCATCTTCAGTGTTTCGTGGGAAAAACTTAAAGCTTATATTGTGTAATATCCGGGATATATCGTGTAATTATTTTTGCTAATAGATAATTATTATATATGTTCAGTATCTATTCTGTGAATTATTTGTTAAGTGTTATATGTGTTTGGACGTTTAAAAATAATATTAATTGAGTATTTTAATTTTTATATGTCCAAAATAAAATATAGATAATTGTCATATCTTCCTAATTATTTTAATGTTGATTTATGATTTTATAGGAAATATATGGATTTTATAAAATCTTTTTCCGAGTTTTTAAAAACTATTTTATACAATCGGGAACCAACCGACGTCATCCATTTTTACGTTTTTATAACCCGAAACTCTTCCGAGAACTCCTTCCTAACCTAATTGCAATATTCTGAACATTTTCCATGTTTCGACTTTTTCGATCCGGCGTACAGTTGTCCTGCGCGGGTCCCGACGCAACATTTTCGATACATTATTCGTTTTCGGTAAATCAATAAAACTCGTATTTTTGATAAACGGGATCTTTTTATTAAACTATCACAATTATCACCTCGTAATACGTGTAACCAGGCGCTGAGACCAAGATCGCAGTACAAACTGTACTGGTTTGTATAATTATCCCGAAAACCGGTACAGTTTGGATCAGTTTTTATAAATAAACGTACCATTTTATATCCGGAATGATCCCACGGGATACTAATTTTCCGTAATTATAAATAACCTTTACCGTAATTTATTCCGTATGAAAAATCATTGCAGACAGTAATTATATAATTTTCCAGAGAAAATTCATATATTCATAAACCTTTCTGAGAATCAAACCAACAATCGGAGGTGTTACCGGAATCCGTTTGGAAAGCTCGAGTACTCAAAACGAAGGTCTTGAGATGTAGTATCACAATCTGTGTTCCATATCACTGTAGAATCAAAGGTTTATTTTCTGTAAATTTATTTATTTTCAAATTATTTTGATTAAAAATATGATTTTTTTGTCCGAATGATTGTTTGGATGATTTGATGCTTGCATGTTGTAGAGCTTGTTTTCCTGATGATTTTCATATGTCATATGACTGATTTGGAGTTCAATAACATGTTCAAAAGTGAGTTTAATCTTCGAATTTTGAAATTAGGGTTTATAACCCGTATGAATGTTCTTAATTGAAAATTTGGGCTTTTTGATCTAGGGGTTATTAGTTGTTATATTATAGTGGGTTGTGTTCCTTATAAAATTTGCAATCGATTGGTATATAGCTCGTTAGCAGAGGATGTCGGAATCGAAGGGAGTTGTGTTTTGAAGTTTTCGTCGGGTCACCGGAAACCGGTGAAGTTCTTGGCCATTTTTCGGCCAGGTCTGGGGTTATTAGGACAAAATGATTATTGGGATGTGTTTTTCATGAATTGTAGACGATAGCTGGAGCTCCTGAAGGTGTGACGATTCCGGGAACGCCATCTCCGGCGAACCACGATCGTTTTCCTGCGAGCCCTGCAAAATTTGCAGTTTGGTACCTAAACTTTTGGGGACGATACAGTTTAGTCCCTGAAGTTTCTGGAAAGTTGCAGAAATAGGATTCCTATTTTAAAATTATTTAAAATCATATTTTCTATTTATTTTAATTATAAAAATCCGTTTTTTAATTTCTGAAAATTCCAAAAATTATTATTTTAATTCCAAAAATTATTCTTAATTCAAAAATAAATTTGAATTAATTAGTTAATTAATTTCAGTTAATATTTAATTGATTAATTGGTCAATTAATTTGAAAATTAATTGATTAATTGATTTAATTAATTATTAATTGATTTTAATTAATTACTTAATTAGATTTAATTATTTAAAAATGATTTAAAAATTCCGAAAAATAGTTTCGAGCTTTAAAATAAAATTTTAAATTGATTTCAAAGCTCGATAATTATTATAAAATTGTTTTGAAGCCAGATTTGGCCAACCGAACCCTGTTTATTACTTTGAAATTGATCCAACGACCCGTTTTAATTTCGAAAAATGTTTTAAAAATCATTTTAAATACCCAAAAGCCTGTTTATGACCCGAGACTTCTTTATAAATAATATATCATTGATTGTTTGATGTGTTATGTGCTATACGTGACTTGTTGGTTAACTGTCGGTCTATATGTTCGGTGTTTACTTATTTATAACGTAACTTTCAATCCGTTAATCGGATTTGGGTAAAACGAAGGGTAGATAGAAGTGTATGTCAAATAGAATCGTATGAGTTGAGTATTGATAGATACTTATGTTATATGAGCAGAAGAGGCAAGGCTTAGGAAAGGGAAGTAGATAGCCGAGGAATAGACGATTGTAATTGGAAGTAAGTGCAGTATAGCAAGCTAGTACCAGGCAAGTGTTCTGAACTTTCTCGAGATATATTATAGTTGATTGATAGTCCTATTTTATATTGTAAGTGCTTTGAAGCATTGAACCCTAAACCCTGATTCCAGTTATTGATCTTGAGCCGTAAACTTCATTCTTTCTAAACCATTGATTGTTGTGCACCCAGATACGAAGCACAAATATACGATAGTACGCCACAAATACATACAAACTAAATACCAAACACTGAATTGAATTACTTACATGCTCAAACCATTGTACCTTATGATTTGAAAGACCAATTCCTGGTAACCTTGAAACAATGATTCCTTTGTTATCCAATTCTTTCATTACCTAACATCCAAACTTTGAAATTTCCATATTGATCCTTTGTGAAGGTTGAAACCATTTCATTATCGAACATCCAATGTTGTTTATGATTCTGTTTATTGCCTTACATTGTTTATTCTGTTATTATGTTAGAATTGGATTGTTTTATAAAATTGTGGACCAGATACGTGGTTAGACCATATAAATGGTCAAGTTAGGCCAATGTGTGCCTCAGATCCAGTAGTTAGAGCAGTGTTGTGTGCTTTGCTCGGGGTTAGTGCATGACTGATCAACAGCCTAACCTTGGTTTTTAAAATGAAAATATAATATCCAATTCTAAATCATAATTCATTGTTCACTTGATATCATAACCTTTTTCACTTGATGATCATTATTCTTAGTTTTGTCATTGTGACTTGCTGAGCTAGTTAGCTCATTTGTGCGATGTTCTTTATGTTCTTTTCCAGTTAAGAAGGAACCAGTTGGTAGCGAGGATCCCCAGTACAGCGCGAGAGCTAGGGGTTCAGGTTGATCGAGTTAAGCTAGTAGGCATAGTTTGAGATAATTTAAGTTTGTAAAAGTTTGTAATAATGTTTAATACTCAGTTCTGAGTTTGAATAGTTAGGATTTGGACGGTTTATAATATAAGTGTATGTATGGCTTGTGTGCATACTTTAACCTATTGCGGTCCGTGGTAGTTGGTAAGTAGGGTCACTGTATATTATCATTATCTTTATTATTGTTATAAGCAGGTTATACATATGTAATATCTGGGATATATCGTGTAATTATTTTTGCTAATAGATAATTATTATGTATGTTCAGTATCTATTCTCTGAATTGTTTGTTAAGTGTTATATGTGTTTGGACGTTTAAAAATAATATTAATTGAGTAATATAATTTTTATATGTCCAAAATAAAATATAGATAATTATCATATCTTCCTAATTATTTTTATATTGATTTATGATTTATAGGAAATATATGGATTTTATAAAATCTTTTTCCGAGTATTAAAAAACTATTTTATACAATCGGGAACCAACCGACGTCATCCGTTTTTACGTTTTTATAACCCGAAACTCTTCCGACAACTCCTTCCTAACCTAATTGCAATATTCCGAGCATTTTCCATGTTTCGACTTTTTCAATCCGGCGTACGGTTTGTCCTGCGGGTCCCGGCGCAACATTTTCGATACATTATTCGTTTCGGTAAATCAATTAAACTCGTATTTTCGATAAACGAGATCTTTTTATTAAACTATCACAATTATCACCTCGTAATACGTGTAACCAGGCGCTGAGACCAAGACCGCAGTACAAATTGTACTAGTTTGGATAATTATCCCGAAAACCGGTACCGTTTGGATCAGTTTTAATAAATAAATATACCATTTTATATCCAGAATGATGCAACGGGATACTAATTTTTCGTAACTATAAATAGCCTTTACCGTATTTTATTTCGTATCAAAAATCATTTGCAGACAGTAATTATATAATTTTCCAAAGAAAATTCATATATTCATAAACCTTTCTGAGAATCAAACCAATAATCGGAGGTGTTACCGGAATCCGTTTGGAAAGCTCGAGTACTCAAAACGAAGGTCTTGAGGTGTACTATCAGAATCTGTGTTCCATATTACTGCAGAATCAAATGTTTATTTTCTATAAATTTATTTATTTTCGAATTATTTTGATTAAAAAAATGAATTTTTGTTCGGATGATTGTTCGGATGATTTGATGCTTGCATGTTGTAGAGCTTGTTTTCCTGATGATTTTCATTTGTCATATGACTGATTTGGAGTTCAATAACATGTTCAAAAGTGAGTTTAATCTTTGAATTTTGAAATTAGGGTTATAACCAATATGAATGTTCTTAATTAAAATTTAGGGTTTTTTGATCGAGGGGTTATTAGTTGTTGTATTATAGTGGGTTGTGTTCCTTATAAAATTTGCAATCGATTGGTATATAGCTCGTTAGCAGAGGATGTCGGAATCGAAGGGATTTGTGTTTTGAAGTTTTCGTCGGGTCACCGGAAACCGGTGAAGTTCTCGGCCATTTTTCGGCCAGGTCTGGGGTTATTAGGACAAAATGTTTATTGGGATGTGTTTCTCATGAATTGTAGATGATATCTGGAGCTCCTGAAGGTGTGATGATTCCGGGAATGCCATCTCCGGTGAACCCCGATCGTTTTCCGGCGAGCCCTGTAAAATTTGCAGTTTGGTACCTAAACTTTTGGGGACGATACAGTTTAGTCCCTGAAGTTTCTGGAAAGTTGCAAAAATAGGATTCCTGTTTTAAAATTATTTAAAAATCATATTTTCTATTTATTTTAATTATAAAAATCCGTTTTTAATTTCTGAAAATTCCAAAAATTATTATTTTAATTCCAAAAATTATTTTTAATTCAAAAATAAATCTGAATTAATTAGTTAATTAATTTCAGTTAATATTTAATTGATTAATTGGTCAATTAATTCAAAAATTAATTGATTTAATTAATTATTAATTAATTTTAATTAATTATTTAATTAGATTTAATTATTTAAAAATGATTTAAAAATTCCGAAAAATAGTTTCGAGCTTTAAAATATTATTTTAAATTGTTTTCAAAGCTCGATAATTATTATAAAATTGTTTTGAAGCCAGATTTGGCCAACTGAACCCTGTTTATTACTTTGAAATTGATCCAACGACCCGTTTTAATTCTGAAAAATGTTTTAAAAATCATTTTAAATACCCAAAAGCCTGTTTATGACCCGAGACTTCTTTACTCATTGATTGTTTGATGTGTTATGTCCTATATATGACTTGTTGGTTAACTGTCGGTCTATATGTTCGGTGTTTACTTGTTCATAGCGTAACTTTCAATCCGTTAATCAGATTTGGGTAAAACGAAGGGTAGATAGAAGTGTATGTCGAATAGAATCGTATGAGTTGAGTATTGATAGATACTTATGTTATATGAGCAGAAGAGGCAAGGCTTAGGAAAGGGAAGCAGATAGTCGAGGAATAGACGATTGTAATCGGAAGTTAGTGCAGTATAACAAGCTAGTACCAGGAAAGTGTTCTGAACTTTCTCGAGATATATTATAGTTGATTGATAATCTTGTTTTATATTGCAAGTGCTTTGAAGCACTGAACCCTAAACCCTGATTCTAGTTATTGATCTTGAGCCGTAAACCTCATTCTTTCTAAACCATTGATTGTTGTACATCCAGATACGAACCACAAATATACGATACTACTGCACAAATATATATACTAAATAACAAACACTGAATCGAATTACTTACATACTCAAACCATTGTACCTTATGATTTGAAAGACCAATTCCTGGTAACCCTGAAACATTGATTCATTTCTTATCCAATTCTTTCATTACCTAACATCCAAGCTTTGAAATTGCCATATTGATCCTTTGTGAAGGTTGAAACCATTTCATTATCGAACATCCAATGTTGTTTATGATTCTGTTTATTGCTTTACATTGTTTATTCTGTTATTATGTTAGAATTGGATTGTTTTGTAAAATTGTGGACCAGATTCATGGTCAGACCATATAAATGGTCAAGTTAGGCCAATGTGTGCCTTAGATACAGTAGTTAGAGCAGTGTTGTGTGCTTTGCTCGGGGTTAGTGCGTGACTGATCAGCAGCCTAACCTTGGTTTTTAAAATAAAAATATAATATCCAATTCTAAATCATAATTCATTGTTCACTTGATATCATAACCCTTTTCACTTGATGGTCATTATTCTCAATTTTGTCATTGTGACTTGCTGAGCTAGTTAGCTCATTTGTGCGATGTTGTTCATGTTCTTTTCCAGTTAAGAAGGAACCAGTTGGTAGCGAGGATCCCCAGTCCAGTGCGAGAGCTAGGGCTTCAGGTTGATCGAGTTAAGCTAGTAGGCATCTTTTGAGATAATTTAAGTTTGTAAAAGTTTGTAATAATGCTTAATACTTAGTTCTGAGTTTGAATAGTTGGGATTTGGACGGTTTGTAATATAAGTGTGTGTGTGGCTTGTGTGCATACTTTAACCTGTTGTGGTCCGTGGTAGTTGGTAAGTAGGGTCACTGCATATTATCATTATCTTTATTATTGTTATAAGCAGGTTATAAATAAGGTGTGTGTGTGTGTGGACCCCAAACTTATGATCCGGGTTTGGAGGGCGCCACATATTGTATTATATATATATACACACATATAAACTATGCTAATATAATTTAAACTCTGCTCTTCTATTATTTTGATATATTGTGTTTAAATTACGCACCTTTTATTCTATCGGCCAAATATTTTATAAGTGCATATAGTTAAAGAATAAGTGTAACGTTCTCGATTTATAAAAGTCTACACACGACTATATTAAATGAGAAATTATTTTATCAAAGATCCAAAAGCTATAACGCTTCAATAAGGACTTGATATATTTATTACTTCAGAAATAAGATATGTTATTCAAAATGAAGTAATACCAAGTATACTTTAACATTCACTTAATCTAAAGAAAATATACATTAATATTCTTTTAAGAATATTTGTTAGTCATCTGGTCTAGTTAAGTGTATTACTAGTTCAAACTCTTTTTATCTATAACGGGTATTGTTTTATAGATATTGTCTTCTTCCTTTTGCAGTGAGGTGAAGTGTAGTGAGGTGATTCTCGTTCTAAGACCCAAGTCCTAGATGTACTAACGGGGAGTTAGTATTCTTTGCACCGTGAGGAAGAGGAAAGACCCAAGACCAACTACTGAGATCCAAGACCGGCAAAAGCTTAGAAGGACAAAGACTACACCAAGGGTTCTACATCAACTTTGAAGAAATAACAGGGTGTTATTTTCTAAGATAGGTTGTGTAGGTTGCACATTTATTTTGAGGTGGTAACTTAGAGTTACGCACCAAGACAAGTTTTTGTGGGGTTGTAAAGGCTTCTCCGCCTACGTAAGGAGCAAAGTTATTTTAAGGGAAAAACTCGGGTCCTGGAGAGGAGCTTGGGGACTAGACGTAAGGGTGAACGAATCTATTAGAGGTTGCGCCATTGAGAACCAGGATAAATCTCTCGTGTGGTATTTTCTTCCTTGTCTTTTATTTGAGCATACATAATCTGCATCGATAAAATATTCAAAATGGGATAAATATTTTGAAAATGCCATAATAATTCTTAAATTGGTAATTAAGCTATTCAACCCCCCTTCTAGCTTAAAATAGCCTTTTTACGGGACCTAACAATATTAACAAGTAGCATGCTCTGTAAAAAATAATATCAGTCGTGTGTTGTGTAAATACCAGAGTCCAATTTTAGCATGCTATTTTCAATTTCAAATCCACTGCTCCATTACAGGAACACAATACCATATGCTCCATTACGGGAACCACAAAATCAAAATTAGATATATATTGGATGTTATCTAGTGACAGCTGATCGGGCTTTCACACAATTCATACCGGATCCGTAGAGGCTAGCTAGGTCTCTGATAAGTTATGCTGGACTAATCGGTGAAAATAGGGCGCGCAACCGACTTAGCCACTTACGACCGTTATCCAATATCTGATTCATTTTATCCAATTTTCAAAACAACTTTTACCTATCTCTTTTTAAACAATTCTATTACAGCACACTTTCCAAAACCTTTCCTCAATAATCATAGTTTAAAGATATGCATTTTCAGAAGTTACTTTTCCCCAAAACATAATTTAAACAAACATTTTCAAAGACAGTGGATACATAACTTAAAACGTTTTGTTCCACTACGCAGTTTAAATCAATAGTTATTCATATATTACTGAACCGTAAAAGATTTGTTCAGGGGTAGTTGCCTTGCCGAACTTTAGAACTAAATGCTAGTCTGAATTTAAACCGACTTTAACTCTCGATGCCTTCGACTGGAAACTACGGAATCGAAATACCCTATATTAGATGACCAGTTTTACTTGACATATCCTCGTTATCAACTTTACCCGAACGATTTCAATTCCCAACTCGTAATTATACGTATTAATATAATACACATAACTACTAGGGTTTATAAAATATTTATTTACAACTATATAAGTATATACACTCGACTGGTATTCCCGATAATTACAGGTTACATTCCCGTATTTTTGAAATTAATTTCTCAAAAATCGGGCAGCGTCTCCTTTATTTATTGTACTTCCCGTCGAAACATAATCGACGCAACAATCACAATTTCGCAACCCAAACATCGATACGACTTTTACTAATAAATAACTATTTTTTGTTTTGAAAATAATTTAATGAACTAAATATTATTTTTATAATTATAGGACTCATAATAAATCATCACGGTCCACCGTCGACTCACCGAGGCTCATTGCTGATGGAGACAAAATTCGTCAGTGCCCGATAAATCGGGTTTCCATAGGAACTTCACCGATTAATTAAAATTCCCGCAATAAATTATTTATATCACAAATATTAATCAAATATTTCCTGCAAAATAATAAAAATATCAATTCAGAATATAACCGAACCAATCAACAGACAACAATCACCAACATAGAACACCACCCTTGCCACACATGCGCCACCACGCTGCACACACACACTTTCACATATATATACACATATATACATATATATATAAACCAACAAGAACAACACCGAAATCAATCGAGGCAAGCAACCAGAACCATGGTTGGAAACTCACCGGAAAACGGCGGCGAGGAAACACAGAACATGAAACAAACGGGGAAGCAGGGGTATAGAGAGAAGAGCGAGGGAGAGATAAGGGAGACGGAAGAGATGAGTAACAAAGGGATTGATAGAGACGAGGAATTTGAGAGATGCGGAGAGGCAAGAGATTGAGGGAAAAAGTGAGGTCGAGAGAGATGAACAGGGGTGGGGGGTTTGTTTTTTTTTCTTGTTATCCCTTCCTTTATTCACTTCTGTACACATTGCAGTTATCAATAGAAAATTTTAACACATATCAAGTAATTGCCATGCGTCCTTCCTGCAACTACAAGCCTGATTTTAACCCAAAATTTGTAATTTAACGAACATACTTACGGGTAGAATTAACCCGAAAAATTACCAAATAAGTTTTAAAATTCTCGTAATAATTAAAAACTATTAAATTAAAATTTTCATAATTTTTAAATCATTTCTGAATCGTGTATCATACCCGTATTTTACGATTTAGCGAACAAACGTGCGGGTGAATTTAATCCAAAAAATTTCAGAAATAATTTTAAAATTCTCGAAATATTCCAAACTTAAGAAAATATGAGTTTCATTATTTTTTGAAATATTCTAGAATTTAATATTGAATTTACTTTTAAATACAATTAGAAAATTATTTAAGAATAAATCATTGACAAAATATTATTTTTTAATTTTTTTTAAATTCCCAAAAATAACTATTAATATTATAAAGCAATGGAAATAATTTTAGAGACAATTCAAATATTTATGAAAATAAATCTTCACTAAAATCACTTTTAAAAATAAAAAACAACAAAATACTGCTCATTAATTAATTATACAAATAATCCTCGTACACCAATAAGTAACACACAATTAATAATAAGTTTAACACACAGGTGACACAACCAATACGCATATGTATTTATTTAATAATTACACTTTTAATAATACCAAAATATGAGTCGTTATATCAACGAGTTATCAACGACTTATATTACTAAAAATTTTAATACTTGATACTTTTCGTTATTCGACCGACTTGAAATAACTATCAACCATTTGTCATAATGGACGGTCAAAGTGGTCTTCTAGAGTTGACTTTACGGAATGTTACTATTACACGACTCACACTCTAATATTTTTAATAAATCAAAAAATTAATATTTAAATGCGAAACCATCTCAAGGAGCTTCTTGATTGTTTTTAATATTTATAAAAAAAGTTTCAATTTGAAAATATGAATTTAAATAGGTAAAAAATATTATAAAATTCCGGTCAACTACGAAGTTTACTATTTGCACATTGTTCACAAAAATGTTAATTTCTCTCAAACCTTAACTCAATCGATGCACCATTTTTACGTGCATGAGCTAGAGACCATTTAGAACAACATAACTCAAAACCATTTTCTTGGAAGAAGGGTGAAATTCCAGAAGTCAGCAAGTTTAGGTAGTAGGTAGTTTTCGTATTTTCACTTTGCGCGACCTCGGCTCCGACATTTTTCAAAAATTTAAAATTTAATATCCTAAACTCAAATTTTACAGAGACCTCCCTCACTGTATAATTCAGCTACTGACCAAAGTTAATAATTTTAAACAATATTTAAGAGTCTCATTTATACTCTCAAAATCAGTACTTTATAGTAGTTTGGTTTTCTCGACAATGTTCACTAAAACAGACTTATTTCCTAAACCGTAAAACATCTCGACACGATCTTTATATGGTTACAAATTAGAAAATAATAAATTTATATTCATGTCCTGTGGTTTTCAAAAGTATAAGTTTTACAGTTTGAAAACAAGCTTTAAAACAGTCCTAAATGCAAGCGGACACTATAACGACTATATAAAGATTCCCGATTTAACTATGTTAGACCCATTAATCAACAACCCAATTATCAAATCTACCAAGTTTCTTTAAAGGTCAGTTTATTAACTCTTTTAAAACATCATACATCAACTCATAATAATTAACCATCAAAATTTAACAATCCAAACTCCTTTTCCAAAAATCATATTATGCATGAACACATCTTGTAACTATGCTTAAAACTTAAAGAAATACACGGGTGGAGGAGTTTTATACCTTTAATGAATCCTTAAACATAGTAACAAGATTTTTAAGCCTTAAGAGACCCTTGACCTATGCTTATCCTTCCGAAACTTGCCAAAGAAATTAAGGAACTAGTTAAAAAATTTCAGAGCCACTATTCACCCTCATCTTTAAACAATTTTCAAAAATTGAAAATTTCATGGATGGGCTTCAAATTTGGTATGCATGTTGTCGATGATATGGAGAAGCTATGGTAAAAATTTAGTGATTTATGAGTGAGTAGATGTGAGTTTTGAATTTTTCTTTCCTTGATATTCTTGAATGACTTAAAAGGAAGAAAATGGAGAGGAGGGTGTTTGCTTCCCTTTTGTTTGCTTTATGTGATAAAGTGAAGATTTATATAAGTTTGTTTATGTATTTAATACAGGTTATAGCTGATTGATAGATTGCTTGTGTGATTTTTACAAGCTATACCCTCACTTTGCACTATTCAAGTACTATACATGTACTATTTTGCTAACTAGCATAATTTAGCTTTTGTACTTCCCATTTGGCTTCCTAATTACATTGGTTAGCTTCCAAGGTTATAGTTGCATGGTGTGCATGTATTTACACTTGCCAACATATGTATAATACTTAATTCCTTTTTCATTATCTCGATTAATTCTCATAAATGCTTCGTGGTATAAATCCTTTTGTCCTGATTACTTATAATTTCTAGTACTCGCACTTGGTCATTATTTATGGAATTCCATTTGTCATAATTCTCTTGATCGTATTGTAATTCTTGTATCCTTCGGTAGCTCGTAAAATAGAGTCATTTGAAATAATGGGTTATTTTCAAAAATTAATAATTTTTACATACACTCATTTGTAACGTAAAAAACGTAATATCAATTCCAAATCTTAATTTAGTAACTCGTATATGGTGTGGTAGCAAATTTTTTTATTAAACCGCAACATTACTATTCATAAAGATCTTTTACCAATGTCAAAATTTTGGGTTTTTTCTTCCCCCTTAAAAATCATTCTTTTAAATAATATTTGAAAATTGGAATGATAATTTATTGATTTTCCTATACATGCAATTGATCATCCAAAAGGAGAGAAGGACACTAATGTCATTTCCAACCCCACTAACACCTTTTATACTAGCCAAATCCCTAGAATACCATTGAATGCAAACTTTAGTAGTGTTACCACAAGGACAAGCTAGTAAATTCTCAATTCCACTTCCAAAAACAAAACCATAAGAACTCACCAAATTATCAAATGAAATTATTGTTATCACTCCACTCAACCAACTCATTTTCTTTTCTCTCCCTCCCCTTCATTTTTCATTCAATTCCTCAAGATTCTTATGTAATCCAACTCTCTAATCCTTGTCCAACCCATTCATATATATTTTACAAGAAATTTTGAGTGTTTAAGTTTTTCATATTAGAGATGATTCCAAAACCAAAGTGAAAGGCCTTGATTCTTATGAATTTAAGGTCCAAACCATGAATTATAATATTTTTGGAGAAGGTTATGGTTGGTGAAGTAATTATAATCCCACCATTTTCCTCCTCACCATTCGGCAACGGCTTTTTAAGGATCCGAATGGAACCAATTTTAGTTGCCTTGTTTGCATTCAAATATTTTAGTGTAAAAATCATATTTTCAAAGCATATATCTTAGTTTAAGCTCTTGCATGTCAATGATCCCTATAGTTTTAAGTCTTGCATGTTAGCAAAAACTCTTACATGCTATATTTTACTTGATATATAGTCATATTAATGCTTGCATGTTAGTTTTAGGATGTAAACTAAAAGTATTAGTAGAGCATCCTTGATTATAGATGATATTGTGGCTATGTGCTCAAATTTGTGAAGTATTAAGCTTGAAAATTGATTTGCATGCAAAGGTTAATGACTTAATAGATTAAGGTATTCCAAGATGTTAAATAAGTTTTTTCGTGGGTGATTTTACTTGAGGTTAATATTCGAATATATGCATGTATATTCGAAAGTGTGATTAAGTGTCATGTATGCCTAGTTATGTTTATATAATGATTTATTTTCATAATTTTGGAGTATGTAATAATCTCATAGGTGGATACTAGGAAGAATAAGAGGGTTAATAATTTAGTTTTGGATGTCATTGTTGTGAAGTGGGCTTAAGTCGAATGGAGTTAAGGAGAAAAGGGTGGTGTAGTTCGAGTGTTGAGTTGAGAATTTGTCTAAAGTTTGGAGAGTTTTGAGTGAGCATTCATGAGGCCCTAGGAATCCCAAGCTCCAGAGTGTAAGGAATTGATATAATCTTGAGTCCAGTAGCCATAGAGAAAAACATTGTGTTTTGGTAGGTGTATTAGTGTAAAACCGAGAGAAACCCAAAACATGGGCAATTTTGGAGTTAGTGTGTTTAGGGTCCAACTTAGGTTGGTTTAAGGTAATTAAACTATGGGCCTTGATAGATAAAGATGTAATGGAGTCTAGGGAAGGTCATTAGAACCAACCTTAGGGAAAGATTAAGGTTTTTTCCCAGGCACACAATATGGTGCCGAATGGTGCACTCGGGAAGGTTGGTTTTGTGTGAAGTGTTTGTGAGTTTAATTAGGTGAGGCCTAGATGTGACTTGGATTTTATAAAATAGGAAAAGGTCAGTAGAAGAGAATGTGCTAAAAATAATTAAGAGAATTGCATTTATAGTACTTAGGAATTTCAGGGTATGATG
This sequence comes from Apium graveolens, assembly GCF_009905375.1. Classification (NCBI taxonomy): domain Eukaryota; kingdom Viridiplantae; phylum Streptophyta; class Magnoliopsida; order Apiales; family Apiaceae; genus Apium; species Apium graveolens. The sequence goes on from NC_133650.1 coordinate 36,408,541, forward strand.
ATTAAGAATTAGAAATTGGAAGGATCGAGTGATCAAGGGTAGAGTGTCTCGAGATCATTCGATACTCATTTAATTATGTGAAATATATGCCATGCTGCCATGTGACTACTTGTAATGATACATGATTCTGTGCACTAAGTGATTATGTGATAGAAACGCATGATAATAAGTGAACTCGTGTAAGTAATACTTATGTGTTGCATTAGAGTCGAGTAGTATATAAGAGTCCTTCGAGTTATATATAAAACCTTTAGTAATGAGGTTATATTATATGTGTAGGTTCAAAAGGAGATAGAAGAAATAATCTTGCCGTCAAAGTCGAGTAGGGAAGCTCAAGGTTGCTTTTGTGTTAACTAAGATCGTTAGGAGAGGCAAGTGTTCCTCCCTTGTCAAACTTATTCTATGAAAGTATTCTATTTTCCAACTTATGGTTATTGCAAGTCTCTCAACCTTATCATTCATGATTTCAAATTTATTCTCACAAGGAAATGATTATACTTATCAATGCTTTTAAATTGTCATATGCAACTATTTTTCCTTAACATATTGATTATTGATATACTTCTTTCAATACTTTCTTCCTTAGTCATTGAACCTTATGATACCATAATTATGATTCTTGATTTTGTGAATTATGTGATATTCTCATGATTAGTTATTCCTACTCTTGAATGATTGATCTTTCGTCTCTAATGACCCCTCTAGTAAGATGATGATTCCTTCCTTGATAAGATCCTTAAACTTCTAATCCGTTAACTTTTGATTGTAATTCTATTGTCTAGAATCCATTGAAAATGGAACAGTTGATATTCTTGATTAGAATCTTTGTAATTTCCCTCTAGCATTAGTTTTATAAAAGATAATTGCTTAAAAGAGATTTTCAAACAAAAGAATGTTTTCTTGAGATTAGTGGATTGGACTAAGACGCAAGTACCTTTCATACTTATTACATTAGGCTTAAAAGTTGTCTAGGGATCCCAATTATAATTTGTTAGAACCCATCGAGGTTTGAGATACTTCGTGGCTGATCACCGGCTGTAATCCATAGCGTCATAACATTATTTTTGTGCAGTGATTGATTTAAAAAGGATTTTGACTTTAATAATGATGCCATCTACCCCAAATTTGAATTATGAATTACTATATTGTTAATTTATGTCTCATTATATATCTTGCTGAGCATTTGGCTCACCTCTTGCTATTTATTCATGTTACTTCAACTAGCAAGTATGGTTAGATTCAAGCAGACTGCACGTAAGTCTACTAGTGAAGATGTTGAGGCGTATGTGAGAGCTCAGGTAGTATAGCCAGCGTTCGTGTGAGGAACAGTAGTTATGTGAAAGCTGTAATAGTTGTTAGTGTTGGACTGGTCAAATAATGAACTTTTTCAATCTTGGATTATGTTATAAACAGCCGTTTGTAATAAGTATGTTTATCAGTTATTATCTTTTAGTTATAATTTCGGGATGTGACACGTGGTACACGATATAAACTTGTTGACAGTTCGGGGGTAGTGTTAACTTGTAAACCAACTTTCTTATTCTTTTCAAGATTTCAAATGGTCCAGTGAACCTTTGGGCTCAACTTTTCTTTCCTTTCAAATCTCATCATTCCCTTCTAGTGAGACACTTCCAACAACACTTGGTCTCTTACTTCATACTCTCTGTCAGGGAACTCTTTTGTTTGTCCGTATATATCTTTTATTTTTCCTTGGATGCCACTAGCCGGTCCTGATAAGGTCTATATTTTCTTTGGTATGTCGAATCAACTTGGTTCTGAGTACCTTTACTTACCAACTTCTTCCCAACATGAGGGGAATAATACGTTCTTCTAGGAAAAGTTTTATCATGAGGCTTTCTCAAGCTCGCATGATAACGGTTATTGTCGGGGAACTCAATGAACGTAACTGATCACTTCGTCTTCCGTTAAAAATATATGGCATAGACCATTAACATATCTTCTAGAATTTGGAATGGTCCTTTAACTTATTCTTTCCCCTTCATCACTCTAACTAGTGCTAGAGTTTTATTCCTTAATATTTTCTCATTCTGGTATAACATCTCTGTTGATTGCTTATGTAAGAAAATCTTGTTACATTTCTACACGCTCATCTTTCATCACATTCTTAGCGACATATTTAATATTTCTTCTTCTAGGTGCGTAAAACATATCATGGTCGTGTTTCCATTCTGAGGGAAACACCATTTCGCACGTAAGTGATCGATATGCTTTAAAGTCTTGAAAGGTTTGATTAGCTTTAGATAACTCCCACTACTTATCAACCTTCTTCAATTCCTTCTAGTATGCTATTTTTTTGTTACACAATATCTTCATCATTGTATTCCTTATCCTCACTAGCTCATTGGACGTATTCGTGTGGATTGGAAGTTGCTACTAGTGGTGTCTAAGGGGTTAGAACGATCTTATTTGTCCTCCATTTTGCCTTTGTATAAACATCCTTCATCTTCTCACTTTGTTCTCATCGTAAGGGACGTTGGTTCCTCTTTTCCTTATGCTTGCATGGTCGGTGTAACTATACGAAATTTCTATTGATGATAGGTGATTCTTCCAACCACCCTTAATAAAAGGCATGTGATAGGTTTTTTCGTCTTACTTGTTAATCTACGAAATCTAAGTAATGACCCTGCTCAATCTTGTTAACTTTGGAAAAATAATTTGGTTAGGGAATTAAACCTTGGGTTTTAATCTGGCACAATTGCTACTGAGATTCTCTATCGCTAATTATCTCTTCCACGTTCATAATAAATTTGTCGAGCGGAGATCTCTCATTTATATAAAAAAATAGTAAGTAGACTTATTTAACCTATCAACTTATAACCTCAAATAATACCATGACTCAAGTTTCTCCTAGGTAATCCCTTTTGTTTTTGAAGAAATTCATTTTTAATAAACTCTTATTCCCATTCAGACTCTTTATATGATATAACCGCTTATTTAATTTTTATTGTTCCGCTTTCATTTTCTCACATGTCGAGTACTTACTTAATCAACTAATGACATCCCTTTTCATATTTGGTCATTAATAATATCCCCTTAAGTTTCTAGAGATCTTCACTTCTTCCCATTGAAGGTTTTCGCTTTTTTCTTGACAAAATCTTAGCTTCTCGACCATTTCTTGTCGAATCTTATCTTTAATTAATTCTTCTAGTCATTCTCATGATTTCAATCACTTTCATCAGTTAGCCTGGAATTTGGCATCCTCAATCTATTTTTTCCTACTTTATGTGTCGGCCACCACATTGGCCTTTCCTTGATAATATTAAATTTCTCAACCCTGGTCCTTGATTAATTTTCGACTACAGTCTCTATCTTGTATTCTGTATAAGTATATACTCTGAGTCATGGAAAATAATTCACAATTTTCTCATAAGTTAAAGTCTTCATCCTTTTCAGTGTGAACCTTATCGTGGTTGTGCTAAGTCAAGATTAGGACACCTTATGTAACAGTCTTTAAGTCGCTTTGATGTATCATTATAATTTTAAAAAAGCCCTCCTTTGATCATCAAGTATTTCTAATGCTGGGTTGTTACTTACCTTTCATTCAGCTCTTGAAAATTTCATATCTTAAATTCATACAAGCTTGGTCGTTCCCGAATTTATTAAATACTTATCCTGAAAAACTTTCATAGAAGCGTACCTTCACTAATCACATCAGTAAATCTCTTATTATTCTTCAAAAACCATATTAAATATCTTTATGATATGTTCTAAACATGTTGTCCCCACTTTAAAACAATTTATTCATCACGATGCTTTGATTGAACAATTATAGCACTGAGTTTTCAATCTCAAATTAAAGCAACGGTTCTTAACTATAGCTCTCGTTGTTCATAAGGAAATCAACTTTGGAAGATTTTCAAGATATCAATGTCATTTAGACAATCTTAATAAGATTTCAAAATCGAATATTTCAAGAAATAGTGAATTCTGGATACAAAGAGTAGCAATCCTTAAAAGATATATGAACTGAAAGAAAGAATACGATAATGATTATTCTTTCATGTCTTTAGAATTTTATATTATGATATTATAAAGAATATTTCTTGAAAGCAATGATTGCTGGATAATCATTTTACGAATGATTTTTATTATATTTTCCATATTGGAATAATACTTTCCGTTTTGAATAATAAAAGAAAATCTCAAATAACTTCCTTGTTAAAAGGTTGACCACTAAGGTCTCAACAACGATGTTAGTCTGGAAGAAGGAATTCTAATCCATGATAAACAAAGAAGTAAGTATATTTATGTTCAATAACTTTATGATTTCTACTAAAAATTCACCATATGAATGAAATAATAGAACATTCAAACAACCAGAATGTTTCATAAAATTGGATACCAGTTCTCATTTGAGTGTGGGTGACCTAATTAGTTCTCAGTCAAATTATTATTTGAAAAAATCACCATTATAATTTTTTATGTATAATGTATTATGAAAAAATTCTATTAGAAGTAGAACTAGTGTAACGCCCCCAAATCCGGGGTCAGAGGATTTGGTCGTCACTATAAAACCTCAATCCAAATTAACCTGTTTAATCAATAATTAAATGCCAGTGGAAGATATTTAGCACAAATGACCCCAAACTAATCCAAGATCTTTTAAGGTTACAGTTCTAGAAACAAGAAATCCAAATTCCATCAATAAATTTTTCTCTTTTTTTTTTACTTTCTTTTAAAACTCTTTTCAACAAATCTCAATCTCAAAATTAAACCCACTAGTATAACTTCGAAATGAAGTATACTAGGCCCAAATAAAATACACAACTATAATATAATATAATATAAACAACTTTACACAAAAGAACTTACACTAATTCGCAAACACTGGACCAACCACCTTCCAAGAGCTTCTTCTTGCTTCCTCGAATTACGCGCCTAAACAACAAGTTAATCCTCACTGGAGGTTAAATTTAAAAATAGGAAAGTATGAGCGAAAGAAATGCTCATCAAGATCATTATGACATATATGGGGTCGTTTTGATATAAAACCTACATCTGCATTAGAGCAGAACATTTAAAATCATAGTTGCTGAATCATAAAATTTTAGTTGAGGAATCCCAGATTTAATTCCTTAATTGTATTCAAAACCAATTTGATATTTTTGAGCGAGATGATTCAGCAATACTTTGAATCTTGACGAGAATAAAATTCGTAAAACAGTGTTTACGGAAATATCGTAAACCACAATAACATGAGATAATGATTATGGATTGAATCATAAACTTTATTCAAAACCGAACTCTTCAAATTAATACTTATTTTGCTGTCATATCAAATTAGATATCAATATGAACTTTGATGCTCACAACATTCCATACTGAAGTCAACATCATTCATCTATACTAATACCACCTTTGATATTTAACAACAACGTGAGTATCAGCATAAATCAAAATCTGAATCAAAACCGCACTTTACCATTATTCCAAAACAGAAACAGTTGATAAATCATTTATTCTATGAATATCAAAAACAATATGATAATTTAGATTAGGATCATCCTCCGACAGACGTACTATCACATGCTGATCAGCCCGTGTGATAGCTCAAGGTCAGGATTCATAGAAACGTGACCCCAAAATACGAGTACTCAAACAAAGGCAATATACCTGCCTGTGGCAAAAGTTGTGTCATAATGTTTCATATGGCACTTAGAAATATCCCTCCACTGGACCGTCCGTCCCGGTCACTTACGCAATTATGATCCAATCTTAAAACCTTTTATTGAAATGGGGTCATAATAATCGACACCCGACATAATTTTATTCGCCCAATTCTTGGGTAGGAATATTCGCAACCAAATCACTTTTATCAAAATCCAAAACATTTAGAAATCCGATAATTGGATAAGTAAAATCACTTGACTATTCTGAACATAGAATAGCAGATGAGTATTTGCATGAACATAATTATTTAATTCAGTGATATGTAAAACATCTATCTATCTTGAACTGAAAATAGGGAAAGCAATACTTGAATGATAAGATTTAAAATAAATATCACTTGAACAATAAGTGATGATAGGGATACTTGCCTTTGGGTTTTAGTAGTTAGTCACACTCGCAAAGACGCATCTATTCTGACATTCTGTCTCAAGACATCTCCGTCCTGCTTTTCAACACCTTACTGATATGTTGCTCCTGCGATTGCTAGAAGCCAGATATCCACTTGCATTCCATCTCACTCTTTATCCAACATCTTGTCTTGATCAACTCGAATGATCCGCATCTATAATTAAAATATAGAACTTTAATTGTCTAATCGATAACCACTCGACGAACTACGCGTCAAAAGCCTATCGTCTACCCATACGATAGCCCACACACAAGGAAAACAGTCAAACACAAGACTTATGACCCACATATACACGTAATTCACATAGAACATAAGCACATAACTCATATATCACATAATTCATATCACATAAGACTCGGTTCATCAGAAGGGTCGACTCGGTATGTTTAAAACGAAAATCGGGTCAAAAATATGATTTATCGATCAAAAATCGACTCAGAATGATTCGTAAAACAAGCGACCTTTCGAAACAAAAGAATTCGGGTCTCGAAAGTATTTTTATTGAAAGCGGAATATTTTTCTGAGTCTGTACGCGTTCGTTTCGTATTAAACGGACGAACGGTTTATTTATTATGAATTTTTGAACATTTTTCGGAATTAAAACAGGTATCTGAATCATTTTTATACCTAAATAATAGGGCTCGAACACCCAAATTTTTTTTTATAAGAATTATCGAGCCTGGAAAATAATTTAAAATAATATTTTCTTGGAAATCGGACAACACCTCCTCTATTTCTCGGACTGCTAGTCGATATCATATCGACACAACCAACAACAATCAACACAATACGTTATATTTACGCGTATAAACACTACAGAAATGAATAACACGGCCACCTGAACCAAAACTCGGACGAAAAGTGACTTCTCCAACAATTTCTAAAAATTATGAAATAAATATATAAACACTAACATGCTATAATATACAAAAGTACGAAGGCGGAATTTCGGAATCGTTACCCAAAATAAATTCTGATCACCCCGAAGAGAATATCTGATGTCCGGAAAATATCTCCAGAAAAATCCGAAATTAATAGTCATAGACATATACACGCTGAGATGTCATGTGGAGTAATCAACGCCTTCAAACTCCTTTTCTATGTCCCGAAAATAAATTAAAAAGGAAATATAACGGAAATATTCCCCGCAAATTTTCTTCTGAAAACCTCGCAATATATATACCTATGCGTAGGTATCGAAGCGCTGATCGTTTATATATATACCAATTGAAATTTGGATATACGGTTTGCAAGATATGAATTTTTGAAAATTAAAAGTATATAAACAGGGAGAGAGACTGAGAGACAGAAGGGGAGAAACTGTTTTTGGTAAAAAGGAAAGGGGGCAGGGGGGTTAACGCGGGTGGGGGTAGGTGGCAGGGGGGTGGGGGCGCTGTTTGACACGTTTTGGTTTTTTTTTTTTTATTCTTTTAACAGAGCACACCAACATATCCTTATTTATACCTGAAAATTTGTTTTGCCCCGTATTTCTTAACTTATCGAATAAACGCGCCGGTAAATAAAATCAGAAAAATTACCAAACAAATTCTAAAATTCTCAGAATAATTAGAAAACTAGTAAAATAAAATTTTCATAATTTTTAAAATATTTTTGACTTGCGCTCTATACCCGCAGTATACGATTTAACGAACCGAGCTGCACTGAAAACAAATTCAGAAAATCACGAAAATAATCTTAAAATGTTACAAATATCCCGAAGTTTATAAAAACATAAATTTCAAAATTTTAAAGCAACTTTTTGAAATACAATTTATACCCGCTTTTATCAATTAAATGATTCAACGCGCGGATAAAATTAATCCTAAAAATTCCCAAAATAATTTTAAAATTCTCGTAATATTCCTAACTTAAATAAATACGAGTTCCGTAATTTTTGAAGAATTTTGGAATTAAATACGGATTTTACAAATAAATGAAATCAGAAAATCATATAGGGCTAAATAATTGATGAAATATTGATTTCTAAATTTTATAAAATCTCAAAAATAATTATTGTAATTATAAAGTCATAAAAATAATTTTTAAAATAATTTAAATATTTATGAAATTAAATTTTCAATAAAATCACTTTTAAAGATAAAAACAAAACGATACGACCCAATAATTAATAATACAAATAATCCTCAATCATAATTGAGTCCCACACAATTAATATTAGATACAACACATAACAGATATCCATCCAATCCCGAATATTACTAAACGAACTCAATTTACCGATACCAATAAAATGATCGGTTTTCAAATAAACTTTTGAAAATAATACATTTAAGGAAATATTTTCAGATATTAACAAGGATCGATATAACACTCAACAATTAGCACATTACCATTTAATAACATAACTCGTCAAATAGGAATAAAATATCCACCATTTTATTCTTTAAATCACATAAACATATTCAAATATTAATAATAATAATTCTGAAAATACGGGATATCATAATCTACCCCCCTTATAAGGATTCCGTCCTCGGAATCAACAGAAGAAAACATTAAGGGTTTTCTAACCAACTTTCCAATACTGCTTACTTAACTTTCTCCCAAAATTCCAAATAACACTGCATTTCCTTATACCACACAATTATCACGGGAGTTTCACTCCACACCATTGTTCCTTCCACATACCTTTTGTCCAATTTCTCAATAGAATCACTTTTACTGATCGCGAGAAAGAAGAATAGAGAGAAAAATAAAGAGAAAGAAAAGAAAGTGAGAGATAGAAGTAAAGAAACAGATCGACTTCGTTATATGCCATTGATATTTTAATCATATTGCAATCCACTGTTGCTGTTGGTAATCCCATCACATAGCCTTACTTTGACTCGACCAGGATAACTGAGCTTAACTTGATTGGTAAACCTTCGAATATTTGAGTTAATAAAATTATGGAATTTCAAAAAGAAAAGAATTTGATACCATAACTGGTGTCCCACCATTGTGGGTACCAAAGTCTGAATTTATGAGAAAGTGTTGTTGAAATGAAAGAATAATTGAGAGATCAATATGATCAAATGAACTTGGTATTGCGTGTCCAAATTAAGACACTACTAAAGGTTGTTAACCTTCATGTATTCACAATATACACAAGTGATGGCGTCCCATCCGACTCCTATCACACAGACATGTATACCTTGTGTCCCCTATAGTTAGGGTTGTTCATCTCAGTCAGAATTAAAGAATATAAAAGGAATTCAAAATCAAATGAATAAAACTGAAAATATTTCAAAGATGATATTTCTGAAGGAAATGAAATCCAGAGAACAAAAATTCTGACACCAAATGAGCAAGTGGTGTCACATTATCAAGAAACTATCCACCAAATAAGAAAAGTGGAAGTTAAATTATCATAACTTGGCAGAGCTATCAAAACCTGAAAAATAGGCTTTATGACAACCTCTGGCACATTTAAAACACAGTTATGATTGAAAATGAGTGTTAGGGAATATATCCTCTAACAATTACTTCTTTTTGAGAGATGTCAAAAGGAATTATAGAAAGAGAAGGTATTGCCAAAGTCTTAATATTTATCTTTAATTTGAACTCTCCAGTTAAATCGTCACCCACTTCTAGACACTTCTTCACGTTCCAAGGATATCGATAATCTCCATCGTTGTCGAATCGTAGTCTCGAAGGATTCAACAATAGAAGTTTGCAGCTTTCCGGAGTTCCATCCAGCTCAACACAATCATCTCAAACGAATGCGCCTATCTTAACTTATTCGTTGGTACTATATCCAATAGTCCAACAGGAACTCGATATGAGCTCAAACGTCCTCACATAGCTATACACACTCCTACACACTCTCGTTTCTAGTTTACTATAACCTCAGCTCTGATACCAACCTGTAACGCCCCCAAATCCGGGGTCAGAGGATTTGGTCGTCACTATAAAACCTCAATCCAAATTAACCTGTTTAATCAATAATTAAATGCCAGCGGAAGATATTTAGCACAAATGACCCCAAACTAATCCAAGATCTTTTAAGGTTACAGTTCTAGAAACAAGAAATCCAAATTCCATCAATAAATTTTTCTTTTTTTCTTTTACTTTCTTTTAAAACTCTTTTCAACAAATCTCAATCTCAAAATTAAACCCACTAGTATAACTTCGAAATGAAGTATACTAGGCCCAAATAAAATACACAACTATAATATAATATAATATAAACAACTTTACACAAAAGAACTTACACTAATTCGCAAACCCTGGACCAACCACCTTCCAAGAGCTTCTTCTTGCTTCCTCGAATTACGTCGCTAAACAACAAGCTAATCCTCACTGGAGGTTAAATTTAAAAACAGGCAAGTATGAGCGAAAGAAATGCTCAGCAAGATCATTATGACATATATGGGGTCGTTTTGATATAAAACCTACATCTGCATTAGAGCAGAACATTTAAAATCATAGTTGCTGAATCATAAAATTTTAGTTGAGGAATCCCAGATTTAATTCCTTAATTGTATTCAAAACCAATTTGATATTTTTGAGCGAGATGCTTCAGCAATACTTTGAATCTTGACGAGAATAAAATTCGTAAAACAGTGTTTACGGAAATATCGTAAACCACAATAACATGAGACAATGATTATGGATTGAATCATAAACTTTATTCAAAACCGAACTCTTCAAATTAATACTTATTTTGCTGTCATATCAAATTAGATATCAATATGAACTTTGATGCTCACAACATTCCATACTGAAGTCAACATCATTCATCTATACTAATACCACCTTTGATATTTAACAACAACGTGAGTATCAGCATAAATCAAAATCTGAATCAAAACCGCACTTTACCATTATTCCAAAACAGAAACAGTTGATAAATCATTTATTCTATGAATATCAAAAACAATATGATAATTTAGATTAGGATCATCCTCCGACGGACGTACTATCACATGCTGATCAGCCCGTGTGATAGCACAAGGTCAGGATTCATAGAAACGTGACCTTAAAATACGAGTACTCAAACAAAGGCAATATACCTGCCTGTGGCAAAAGTTGTGTCATAATGTTTCATATGGCACTTAGAAATATCCCTCCGCTGGACTGTCCGTCCCGGTCACTTACGCAATTATGATCCAATCTTAAAACCTTTTATTGAAATGGGGTCATAATAATCGACACCCGACATAATTTTATTCGCCCAATTCTTGGGTAGGAATATTCGCAACCAAATCACTTTTATCAAAATCCAAAACATTTATAAATCCGATAATTGGATAAGTAAAATCACTTGACTATTCTGAACATAGAATAACAGATGAGTATTTGCATGAACATAATTATTTAATTCAGTGATATGTAAAACATCTATCTATCTTGAACTGAAAATAGGGAAAGCAATACTTGCATGATAAGATTTAAAATAAATAACCTTGAACAATAAGTGATGATAGGGATACTTGCCTTTGGGTTTTAGTAGTTAGTCACACTCGCAAAGACGCATCTATTCTGACATTCTGTCTCAAGACATCTCCGTCCTGCTTTTCAACACCTTATTGATATGCTGCTCCTGCGATTGCTAGAAGCCAAATATCCACTTGCATTCCATCTCACTCTTTATCCAACATCTTGTCTTGATCAACTCGAATGATCCGCATCTATAATTAAAATATAGAACTTTAATTGTCTAATCGATAACCACTCGACGAACTACGCGTCAAAAGCCTATCGTCTACCCATACGATAGCCCACACACAAGGAAAACAGTCAAACACAAGACTTATGACCCACATATACACGTAATTCACATAGCACATAAGCACATAACTCATATATCACATAAGACTCGGTTCATCAGAAGGGTCGACTCGGTATGTTTAAAACGAAAATCGGGTCAAAAATATGATTTATCGATCAAAAATCGACTCAGAATGATTCGTAAAACAAGCGACCTTTCGAAATAAAAGAATTCAGGTCTCGAAAGTATATTTATTGAAAGCGGAATATTTTTCTGAGTCTGTACGCGTTCGTTTCGTATTAAACGGACGAACGGTTTATTTATTATGAATTTTTGAATATTTTTCGGAATTAAAACAGGTATCTGAATCATTTTTATACCTAAATAATAGGGCTCGAACACCCGAAATTTTTTTTATAAGAATTATCGAGCCTGAAAAATAATTTAAAATAATATTTTCTTGGAAATCGGACAGCACCTCCTCTATTTCTCGGACTGCTAGTCGATATCATATCGACACAACCAACAACAATCAACACAATACGTTATATTTACGCGTATAAACACTACAGAAATGAATAACACGGCCACCTGAACCAAAACTCGGACCAAAAGTGACTTCTCCAACAATTTCTAAAAATTATAAAATAAATATATAAACACTAACATGCTATAATATACAAAAGTACGAAGGCGGAATTTCGGAATCGTTACCCAAAATAAATTATGATCACCCCGAAGAGAATATATGATGTCCGGAAAATATCTCCAGAAAAATCCGAAATTAATAGTCATAGACATATACACGCTGAGATGTCATGTGGAGTAATCAACGCCTTCAAACTCCTTTTCTATGTCCCGAAAATAAATTAAAACGGAAATATAACGGAAATATGCCCCGCAAATTTTCTTCTCAAAACCTCGCAATATATATACCTATGCCTAGGTATCGAAGCGCTGATCGTTTATATATATACCAATTGAAATTTGGATATACGGTTTGCAAGATATGAATTTTTGAAAATTAAAAGTATATAAACAGGGAGAAAGACAGAGAGACAGAAGGGGAGAAACTGTTTTTGGTAAAAAGGAAAGGGGGCAGGGGGTTAACGCGGGTGGGGGTAGGTGGCAGGGGGGTGGGGGCGCTGTTTGACACGTTTTGGTTTTTTTTTTTTTATTCTTTTAATAGAGCACACCAACATATCCTTATTTATACCTGAAAATTTGTTTTGCCCCGTATTTCTTAACTTATCGAATAAACACGCCGGTAAATAAAATCAGAAAAATTACCAAACAAATTTTAAAATTCTCAGAATAATTAGAAAACTAGTAAAATAAAATTTTTATAATTTTTAAAATATTTTTGACTTGCGCTCTATACCCGCAGTATACGATTTAACGAACCGAGCTGCACTGAAAACAAATTCAGAAAATCACGAAAATAGTCTTAAAATGTTACAAATATCCCGAAGTTTATAAAAACATAAATTTCAAAATTTTAAAGCAACTTTTTGAAACGCAATTTATACCCGCTTTTATCAATTAAATGATTCAACGCGCGGATAAAATTAATCCTAAAAATTCCCAAAATAATTTTAAAATTCTCGTAATATTCCAAACTTAAATAAATATGAGTTCCGTAATTTTTGAAGAATTTTGGAATTAAATACGGATTTTACAAATAAATGAAATCAGAAAATCATATAGGGCTAAATAATTGATGAAATATTGATTTCTAAATTTTATAAAATCTCAAAAATAATTATTGTAATTATAAAGTCATAAAAATAATTTTTAAAATAATTTAAATATTTATGAAATTAAATTTTCAATAAAATCACTTTTAAAGACAAAAACAAAACGATACGACCCAATAATTAATAATACAAATAATCCTCAATCACAATTGAGTCCCACACAATTAATATTAGATACAACACATAACAGACATAATATCCATCCAATCCCGAATATTACTAAACGAACTCAATTTACCGATACCAATAAAATGATCGGTTTTCAAATAAACTTTTGAAAATAATACATTTAAGGAAATATTTTCAGATATTAACAAGGATCGATATAACACTCAACAATTAGCACATTACCATTTAATAACACAACTCGTCAAATAGGAATAAAATATCCACCATTTTATTCTTTAAATCACATAAACATATTCAAATATTAATAATAATAATTCTGAAAATACGGGATATCATAAATAGCGAAACAATAACTAGTCCATAAGAAACATCAATAATTGACTAGCAAAGATGGCTATCAAATAAATTTAACACATAACAACTAGACAAAACGATTAACTAGATATTCATTATATCATTTAAAATTCCAACTAGTTAGAATAATTTACTAGTATTTCACAAGGACATAAGCAACTAAGAAGATTCAATATGTTTCTATAAATTCTCAACATGGTAGCCGCTAAAGAAATTTGTGGCTACCCAGATAACGAGTTTGAATAAAGAGTTCTCAGGTTTGGGCCAAACAGGCAATTACAAGCTATGAATTAAGTGGTCTTGGCATCGGAACGATCGATAGTCTCTCATTAAAGATTTCTTACCAATGAAACGTTACACTTAAAGGTGCTTCTGTACACATACTTTATCCGATTTTTTTATAGAATTTTGTTTCGGGATACCAATATCAAATTGATATCCTCACTATGATTTTAACATTTGATAAAAAAATCTCATCTTAAATAGAAGGAAAGAATTCACAAGGAGTGTCTGGATATTTAATCATTCATGTTCTCAATAATTTATCAAAGATTGATAAGCTCGACTGATGAGTGTAAGTACTGAAAGAGAGAAACTGTTAGATATTGAATACAAAGAAATGTAATACAGCGAGGGGTGGGTGAATGCGTTTCTTAGATTTTACCTGGCTATCAAAACTATTTGGATTATGGTTGAGCAAAGCAGTTAAGAAATGTAGAAATTTTATATTTAACAGAAATCATAAAAAATACAATATATCAAAAACTCACTTAATTGTATTAATTAAGTTAGTCTTGCTACAAATCTGTGATCTTAAAAATAAGAGCTCATCTACTATCTTGAGAGAATACAAGATTTTTCTAGATCTGTTTATTATTACTAAACTAAGGACCCATGCATACTTTATAGACTAGCAACACGGGTTTACAAAACTTGTACTAAAATGTACTAAACCAATTTCTAAAGTAACCTTGTATATTTCCTTTTCTGGTGTTAGCAAATCTGTGTAAAATCTTGCAGGTCAGTAACCATCCTTTGTCCAGTGAATCTTGGTCTTTGATCTTGTATTCTTCAAGTTACTTTTGTAGTCATTCCAATTTATTGAATAAATTGTTTGTTGACTGATAATCTTGAATCTTGAACTTGTCTTTATTCTGAATTTGAGATAGTATGTCAAGATCTCTTTTTGTTATGTAGAGAAATGACATATCGATAAGTATAATGACTTATCGATATCTTGAGTTCTCTACATGTATATTTGACTTGTCGAGGTCTCCAGTTCTCTACATGTGAATTGACTTATCGATATCTCTGAGATCTATACATGGAGAAATAAATTGTCGATATCTCTGATATCTCTACATGCACATTTTGACTTGTCGATATCTCTGCGATCTCTACATGCAGAAATGACTTGTCGATACCTCCAGTTCTCTATATATTTATTTTACTTGTTGATATCTCTAAGAACTCTACATGCAGAAATGACTTGTCGATATCTCCAGTTCTCTACATCTTCGTTTGACTTATCGATATCTCCTAGATCTTTACATGCGGAATGACTTATCCATATCTTTTGGGACTTCTCTACAAGTCATTTTGGACTTCTTGACCGACTTCTCGATATACCTTGATCTGTGACTTGTCGATATCTTAACTTAGAATATTTTTTCTTGAACATCATTGTTCAACTTCAAGCTGCTACATTTTTCTCTGAGGCATGATCAGGATTTGATCTTCTTCCAGAGTTTATTCTTTACCTTGAAACTGTTTATAAAAAAATCTCCCAGTCTAATCTACTAAACATTTTTACAGACTAAAGGAATACAACTATAGATTACAAATATTTATTATCATACAACTTAATCTTAGGGCTGTCAATGTGACTTAGTCTTGTTATTATACATGCATGTTTTGCACAACAATCTCCCCCAATTTGTGAGAAGATTGCTCATCACAAATTCATGCATGATAACAAGACAAACCCCAAGCTAAAATCAAATATAGTAAAATTGATAGATTGACAAAATACACTATTTATACATTGATCGTTTACATCAGTTCATAGTTACAAATATTAGGTGAATTTCTCATAACTAAGCTCTTTTCTAATGAGGTCCTTGATTTTGACTAGCATTTCAAGTGCTTCAATGATTTCAGTCCCTCTTAAAGCTTCCTCTAGCTTGAGCCAATCTTCCAAGGAGTAATTGTTTAGTAGATGAATCCCGAATCTTGAAAATCTGTCAACTTTGATATTCAGAAAGTGTCCATCTTTTAAAACCATGCTCAACCTCATTACCTTTTGTTCATTAGATCTCTGTTTAAACATCTCAATTTCCTAGGCATATTTTCTTTCCCTTTATTCCCTCTCAACCTTTTCCCTAGCATGCCTTACGTTCCTTTCTCTCAACCTTTCAGCCAATACAACCCTCCCCATTCTTGTACTTGAATCCTCAGCCTTCATCAAACTGATCACCCTCTTCAATTCTACAATTGAAAATATCTCTATTACTTCTCTATTTATCAAAATGAAGGAGCCATCCTTGTAGTAGATTCTGACTTCTCCTAGAGAAACAACCCAAACTTTGACTATCTCCTCAACTAGTTGTTGGTGATAATCATCATTTATTATGCTCCTTGAAACTGGTAGAAAGTCATCCTGATTGAAACAGTTCCAGATGGCACCAGTATTAGCTTGAATTTTTCTTCATTTTTTTTCAGCAGTTGTTATAGATCAAAAACTAAAGTATAATAATTGCAGTATTTATTACTAGGGAACATGAGCTTCGAGGCTCGATTTGACTGCTCTTGTGTTTCGTGACTCGATCTGCCTTAACAAGATACCTACGTACCTTGCTGATTGCCAATGATCAAGTCAAAAAATGTAGTTCTTATTTGTGGGTTGAGGTCCCTTATATAGATGTTAGGAGTCCTTAAATTGGACTTGGGTTATGAGACTTGGTTTTCTAGTTTCATAATTAGAATGGACTTTGGAGTCCTAAGTGGTAGGAAACTGATTCCTTATCCTTTTAGGTCCCTTGGAGGCTAATCTACTGAGATTTTCGTCCTTATCGGGACTCTTCTTAACAACTGATTTTTCCCTTAATAATTAATTACAAAATTAATTAATATTCAGGGTTTTAGGCCTTTTTTATTCCATCAAATCTGATCTGGTCCATCAGGCCTGATCAATGTGTTAACCTTTTTGGTCTGAATGTCATACATCTTCTGATTGGGCCTTGTTGCCCAAATCATGTGTAATTAATGCAATATTTAATTCCGTAATCAGGATTTATTTATTCCCTATCATTTCCCCCCCAACTTTTGGGAAACCGTAAAATATTTCGCAAAAGTTAAGTTCACTCGTTCCCTTACAGGGTATCATTTGGTGTAAAGTGTGGAGCGACCTACACATTCACAATGATTTGCCTTGTACGCGGCTTCAAGGTTGTTTTAAAAACTTCCCTATTATTTTCTTACCTTTTTCCCTCTTTTTAGGAATTTTCTGGTATTTTTTAGGAATCTTCCCTTAATTTCCGGGACTTTTTCTTAATTTCGGGAACTTTCCAAATTTTTTGCAATTTTTCAGAAACGTTTTCCAATTTTCAGCCCTTTTTCGACCAGGATCCTAGTCAAAAATTCGACCTGGATCCTAGTCAAATTTTGGGCAAGCTTTTTAATCCTGGTCGAAGAATTTCGACTAGGTTCCACGACCTGGGTTTAGACCAGGATCCTAGTCGAACCTTCGACCTGGATTTTGGTCAAAATTTCGGTCCTTGTTTGATTCCTGTTCGTGATGTTTCGACTAGGAATCACGACCAGGGTTTTGACCTGGATCCTAGTCGAACCCACGACCTGGATCTTGGTCGAAGTTTTAATCCCTTTTTGAGTCCTGTTCGTAATGTTTCGACTAGGAATCACGACCAGGGTTTTGATCTGGATCTTGGTCAAAATTTCGGTCCTTGTTTGATTTCTGTTCGTGATGTTTTGACTAGGAATCATGACCAGGGTTTCGACCTGGATCCTAGTCGAACCCACGACCTGGATCTTGGTCAAAGTTTTGGTCCCTTTTTGACTCCTGTTCGTAATGTTTCGACTCGGAATCACGACCAGGGTTTTGATCTAGATCCTGGTCGAACCCACGACCTGGATCTTGGTCGAAGTTTTGGTCCCTTTTTGACTCCTTCTAAAACAATTTCGAGCTTGATCCACGACCAGGATTTATTTATTCCCTATCATTTGCCGCCCAAATTTTGGGAAACCATAAAATATTTCGCAAAAGTTAAGTTCACTCATTCCCTTACAGGGTATCGTTTGGTGTAAAGTGTGGAGCGACCTACACATTCACAACAATTTGCCTTGTACGCGGCTTCAGGGTTATTTTAAAAACTTTCCTATTATTTTCTTACCTTTTTCCCTCTTTTTAGGATATTTCTGGTATTTTTTGGAATCTTCCCTTATATCTAGGACTTTTTTTTAATTTCTGGAACTTTCCGAATTTTCTGCAATTTTTCAGAAATGTTTTCCAATTTTCAACCCTTTTTCGACCGAGATCCTGGTCGAAAATTCGACATGGATCCTAGTCGAATTTTGGGTCAGCTTTTTAATCCTGGTCGAAAAATTTCGACAAGGTTCCACGACCTGGGTTTCGACCAGGATCCTAGTCGAACCTTCGACCTGGATTTTGGTCAAAATTTCGGTCCTTGTTTGATTCCTGTTCGTGATGTTTCGACTAGGAATCATGACCAGGGTTTCGACCTGGATCCTAGTCGAACCCACGACCTGGATTTTGGTCAAAGTTTTAATCCCTTTTTGACTTCTGTTCGTAATATTTCGACTAGGAATCACGACCAGGGTGTCGATCTGGATCTTGGTCGAAATTTCGGTCCTTGTTTGATTCATGTTCGTGATGTTTCGACTAGGAATCACGACCAGGGTTTCGACCTGGATCCTAGTTGAACACACGACCTGGATCTTGGTCGAAGGTTTGGTCCCTTTTTGACTCCTGTTTGTAATGTTTCGACTAGGAATCACGACCAGGGTTTCGATCTGGATCCTAGTCGAACCCACGACCTGGATCTTGGTCGAAGTTTCGGTCCCTCTTTGATTCCTTCTCGAAAAATTTCGAGCTTGATCCACAACCAGGATTTCGACCTGAATCCTGGTCTTTTTGATAGGTGCTTTTCTGGCTTTTCATGAATTCAACTTCAACCTCCATCCTGGCTTTTTAACGCGCATTTTTCGGGCGCCTGTTAGAAAGAATTCGAACAGGATTCACGACCTCAAATTCGACCTCAATCTTGATATATGGTCTTTATTGGGCTTTTCCTAATCCAACTTGGATTGGGCTTTTTATTGGGATTATTTTTCCAAATCCTATTTGGATTTGGGCCTCGTTTGGGCCTTCACTTTTCCAAATCCATTTTGGATTTGGGCCTCGTTTGGGCCTTCACTTTTCCAAATCCTTTTTGGATTTGGGCCTCATTTTGGACCTTTATTTCTCTAAGTCCTGTTTGGATTTGAGATTGGCCTTAAGAATTATTGAAGATACTCTGGAAGGTTCCAGAATTTAATAACTCCAAAGATATTAATAACTCCAAAGATATTCTGGAACATTCCAGAATTTGGGCTTTTCCTTTGGGCCTTCAGCTTAATGGGCTTTTTTGCCCTTTCATCTTCCCTTTTCCGCTTATATAAAGGAGTGACTAGGGTCACTCATTTCTCACTTTCTCATTTTTGAATTCTCTTTCTCTTTTCTTCTCTTAAAGATCTCAGAGAAATAACTGTAGGTCGGAGTTTTTGAGCCCCAAAGCCTTCTTTTAGCAAGCCAACCCCTTTTTGCAGCATTACTTCAGGTAAATACCTTTCCCTCTTCTTTTATTTTGCTCATTTTTGCATAGTTTGTGTTTAAAATTGTCTTCTTTTATGACCTTTTTTAGATGGATGATAAGAGAATGACCCATTTGGCCAAGATGAATGTGGCCAAAAAGTCTAATGAGTTCCCCATTCGATCAAGGTACACTTCCTTGATTGATATGATCAATACTTGAGGGGATGAGTACCCGTCTAACGCGCATCTGGATGTGCATGATCACATCAGTATCTTCCGGGATCCAAAGGAGCTGGATAAGTTGAGTATTTATTTCAAGATCAAGAAACCCTTCAAGCTGGTTCTTGCGGGTCCGGCCGACAGGGCCTGTCAATGGAAGAAAGACGCTCTATGCGTCTACAGGGACACTCTAAGGGCAGGTATCAGACTCCTCTTTCATCCTTTTATCCCTGTTCTGCTAGCTGATGTGGGCATCAGCCCTTGCCAACTCCCTCCAAACTCTTGGAGGCTAATTCTTTGTTACCTGTCACAATGTGCCAAGCACAACGTCCCTACCTCGGTTGCTGTGTTCAGAAAAATCTTTCAGTTAAAGAACAACCCCGACAAGAATTTGGGGTCAGTTTCTTTATACCAACGCCCCGTTCCCCACATAGTGAATGAGAAGTCCATCCCCGACAATAACTTTGGATAAAAGAAGGAGTTTCTGTACGTCCTTTGGGAGGGCGGCGATTGGGGCACCCTCTTTCGCTTGTCATTTGGGCAAGCTGTGGATGGGAGCCCAAATGACATAGTTTTATCTGAGGAGGAGACCAGGGCCTTCAACCTCCGTACCCAGGATAATGGGGCATCCTACTCTTGGGATCTAATCAGGAAGACTGTTCTCGTGGAACGTGGCCTTTCTTCCGTTCTTAAAAAAGGTACGTTTTCTTCCTTTTTCCAATTGCCTTCATTTTTCCAACTTTTTTACTTTACTATTTTCTCAATTCACTTATTCGTTGCAGTTACTGAGAAGATCGAAGAGGCTATCAAGCCTAAAGACCTGGAAACGACCAGGATGAAGAGAGCCGAGAAGGTCTTCAAGGACCTGCACCTTGGGGATAGCTTCCCAGAGTTCCTTCTCTAGGCAAGGGAAGGAGACGAGGAAGGCCCCAGCCAACCCTTGCGTACAAAGCAAAAACCGGGGGCCTTCTTCCAGCCTTCCTGGGGGATTCGGGGGAAGGACTCGATCGTTAGAAATACAAAACTAGCCAAGGAGTGGTCGATTCAGTATATTACCCCCGTAGACTATCATGACCTTGTCCTTCAACAGAACTTGGAAGCTAACGAGCTTTTAGGAGCTCAGGCCTTGGCGCAGGTATGTCTTTTTCTTTTGGTATCCATAGTATTCTGTCGTAATTTTTCCCATTTATCACTTTCCCTTTGTCTCTTGTAGGCGAACGTCCACTTTCAAGGGGCAATTCAGCAAGACAAGGCTTGGAAAGTTGATCTAGAGGACACAAACAAGAAGCTTGAGGAGGATGACCAGCAGATAGAGGCTCTTAAAGCCCAACTTGCCTCCTCAACTTCCGATCTTGAAACGGCCCGGGCTGAGATTTTTATTCTCAAGGCCCAGAAAGACAAGGCCTTTGACGGCTGGATGGATACTCAAGAATTCAAGGACTTAATGGTAGAGCATGATGCCCTCGTCCATTAAGGAAGGCTGGGATGCTACTGTGGAGGCTATCCAGGACGAGTTTCCTGAGGTTCTTGAACAATCTTCCTTCCCTTGCCTTGTGCAAGTCCCAGCACTTGGAGGCGTTACAAATAAGCTCGCTGATCTTATTAAGGAGGGCACTTCAGCGTCCCCGATTAGAGCATCATCAGGAAGCCAGGGTCAAGGCCAAAAAAGGAGGGAGCCCGAATCCATCTCTAAAGAGGAGGAATCTTCTTCTGAGAAAGAGGCCGAGTGTGGCGCCCTCCAAACCCGGGTCAGAAGTTTGGGGTCCACACACACATACCTTATTTATAACCTGCTTATAATAATAATAAAGATAATAATAATATGCAGTGACCCTACTTACCAACTACCACGGACTGCAACAGGTTAAAGTATGCACACAAGCCAAACACATCTACTTATATTACAAACCGTTCAAATCCCAACTATCCAAACTCAGAACTGAGTATTAAACATTATTACAAACTTTTAAAAACTTAAGATTATCCCAAAAGAAGCCTACTAGCTCAACTTGATCAACCTGAACCCCTAGCTCTCGCGCTGGACTGGGGATCCTCGTTACCAACTAACTCATTTTTAACTGGAAAGAACATAAACAACATTGCACAAATGAGCTAACTAGCTCAGCAAGTCACAATGACAAAACTGAGAATAATGATCATCAGGTAAATATGGTTATGATATCAAGTGAACAATGGATTATGATTTAGAATTGGATATTATATTTTCATTTTAAAAACCAAGGTTAGGCTGCTGATCAATCACGCACTAGCCCCGAGCAAAGCACACATCACTGCTCTAACTACTGGATCCAAGGCACATATTGGCCTAACTTGACCATTATATGGTCTGACCACGAATCTGGTCCACAATTTTATAAAAACAATTGAATTCTACCATAATAACAGAATAAGCAGTAATAAACAATAAACAGGATCATTAATAACATTGGACGTTCAATAAGGAAAATGGTTTCAATCTGTATAAAGATCATTATGGCATTTCTAAAGCTTGTCTGTTAGGTAACGAAAGAATTGGATAACAAAGGAATCAACATTTCAGGGTTCCAAGGATTTGGTCTTTCAAAGCATAAGATATAATGGTTTGAATGTGTAAGTAATCTGGTTCAGTGTTTAATATTTAGTTTGTATGTATTTGTGGAGTAGTATCGTATATTTTAGGTTCGTATTTGGGTATACAACAATTAATGGTCTAGAAAGAATCAGGTTTACGGCTCAAGATCAATAACTGGAATCAAGGTTTAGGGTTCAGTGCTTCAAAGCACTTGCAATATAAAACAGGAATATCAATCACTACAATATCTCGAGAAAGTTCAAAACACTTGCCTGGTACTAGCTTACTACACTGCACTTGCTCTCAATTACCACTGTCTTACTCCTTGACTATATGTTTTCCTTTCCTATGCCTTGCCTCTTCTGCTCACATATCATAAGCATCTATCAATATTTAACTCATACGATTCTATTCGATACATACTTCTATCTACCATTCGTTTCACCCAAATCCGATTAACGGATTGAAAGTTATGCAATAAACAAGTAAACATCGAATATATAGACCGATAGTTAACCAACAAGTCACATATAACACATAACACGTCACATAATCACTGATATATCATTTATAAAGAAGTCTCGGGTCATAAATAGGCTTTCAGATATTTAAAATAGTTTTTAAAACATTTTTCAGAATTAAAATAGATCGTTGAATCAATTTCGAAGTAGTAAATAGGGTTAGGTTGGCCAATTCTGGCTTCAAAACAATCTTATAATAATTATCGAGCCTTGAAAACAATTTAAAATAATATTTTAAAGCTCGAAACTATTTTTCGGAATTTTTAAATCATTTTTAAATAATTAAATCTAATTAAATAATTAATTAAAATCAATTAATAATTAATTAAATCAATTAATCAATCAATTTTTGAATTAATTGACCAATTAATCAATTAAAAATTAACTGAAATTAATTAACTAATTAATTCAGATTTATTTTTGAATTAAAAATAATTTTTGGAATTAAAATAATAATTTTTAGAATTTTCAGAAATTAAAATTGAATTTTTATAATAAAGATAATAGGAAATATGATTTTTGAATATTTTTAAAACAGGAATCCAAAATTTGCAAGTTCTGGAAACCTCAAGGACCTAACTTCATTGTTTTTAAAACTACAGGTACTAAACTGCAATTTTGACAGGGGTTGCCGGAAAAACTTCGGGGATGGCCGGAGAATGCGTTCCCGGCATCCTCACCCCACCACAAGCTCCAGATATGATCTTCAGGCAACCAGGAATTGATTCATGCAATCAAAACACAACAATCATCCCTGTTCTGGCCTGAAAATGGCCAAGAACATCACCGGTTTTCGGCGAGTTCGACGTAAACTTCAAATGACAACTCCCTTCTCTACAGACGTCGTCGATTTGTGAAACTGGTACGAATAGATTGCAAATTTCACAGAGAATACAACCCACTATACCACAACATCTATCTATCCCGAAATAAGAAATCCCCAAAATCAATTAAGAACATTCATACGGGTTATAAACCCTAATTTTAAAATTCGAGAATTAAACTCAATTTTGAACATGTTATTGAACTCCAAATCAGACGTATGACATATGAAAATCATCAGGAAAACAAGCTCTACAACATGCAAGCATCAAATCATACAAACAATCATCCGAACAAAAATTCATATTTTTAATAAAATTAATTCAAAAATAAATAATTTTTCAGAAAATAAACCTTGATTTCTGCAGTGATTTGGAACACAAAATCTAATAGAACACCTCAAGACCTTTAGATTGAGTACTCGAGCTTTTCAAACGGACTCCGGTAACACCTCCGATTGTTGGTTTGATTCTCAGAAAGGTTTATGAATATATGAATTTTCTCTGGAAATTTATATAATTACTGACTGCAAATAATTTTTAATACGAAATAAAATACGGTAAAGGCTATTTATAATTACGGAAAATTAGTATCCCGTTGGATCATTCCGGATATAAAACGGTACGTTTATTTGAAAAAACTGATCCAAACGGTATCGGTTTTCGGGACAGTTATCCAAACCAGTACAATCTGTATTGCGGTCTTGGTCTCAGCGCCTGGTTACACGTATTATGAGGTGATAATTGGGATAGTTTAATAAAAAGCTCCCGTTTATCAAAAATACGGGTTTTATTGATTTACTGAAACGAATATTGTATCAAAAATGTTGCGCAGGGACCCGTGCAGGACAAACCGTACACCGGATCGAAAAAGTTGAAACATGGAATATGCCTGGAATATTACAATTAGGTTAGGAAGGAGTTCTCGGAAGAGTTTCGGGTTCCAAAAACGTAACAACGGATGACGTCAGTTGGTTCCCGTTTTTATAAAATAAATTTTAAATACGCGGAAAAAGATTTTATAAATTTCATATGATTCTTATACATTCATAAATCAACATAAAAATAATTAGGAAGATATGACAATTATCTATATTTTATTTTGAAGATATAAAAATTAAAATACTCAATTAATAATATTTTTAAACATCCAAACACATTTAACACTTAGCAATTAATTCACAGAATAGATACTGAACACATATATTAATTATTTATTAGCAAAAATAATTACACAACATATCCCGGATATTACATCTTTCCCCCTTAAAAGGATTCTGTCCTCAGAATCTCCTAAGAAAACAAATGAGGGTACTCTTCTCTCATATCACTTTCTAACTCCTAGGTTGACTCTTCAACCTTTGGGTTTCTCCATAACACTCTTACTAGCTTTACCACTTCATTTCTCAATACCTTCTCTCTTTCTTCTAAAATCTCTATCGGACTCTCTACATATGACAAATCTGCCTGAAGCTCTATTGGCTCATATTCTATTACATGCCTGGAGTCTGGATTATACTTCTTAAGCATCGATACGTGAAAAACATTGTGAATGTGCTCCATGTGCGGAGGTAACGCCAATTCGTAAGCTACTTTGCCAACGCGCTTTAGAATCTCAAAAGGTCCGACATATCTTGGGCTCAGCTTTTCTTTCTTTCCAAACCTCGTTAGTCCCTTCCACGGTGATACTTTCAGTAATACCAAGCTTCCTTCTTCGAATTCCATGCCTTTCCTGGACTGGTCTGCATATTTCCTTTGACGAATCTGTGCGGCTATCAATCTCTTTTGGATAATTTCAACCATTTCTTTTGTCTGCTGTACTAGTTCAGGTCCAAGTATTTTGCGTTCTCCTACTTCGTCCTAATACACTGGAGATCTGCATTTGCGTCCATAAAGGGCTTCATAGGGTGGCATCCCAATACTGGCATGATAACTGTTGTTATAAGCAAACTCTACCAGAGGTAAATGCTCGTCCCAACTTCCTTTGAAATCAATAGCACAAACACGTAACATGTCCTCAATCGTCTGAATCGTTCTTTCACTTTGGCCGTCCGTCTGGGGGTGGTAAGCTATACTCATATTCAGTCTTGTTCCCAAACAATCTTGAAAACTTTTCCAAAATCTTGAATTAAATCTTAGATCTCGATCAGATACGATAGACACAGGAACTCCATGACGAACTACAATTTCCTTCACGTACATATGGACCAACTTGTGGAGTGAAAATCTTTCATTTATAGGCATAAAATGAGTTGACTTGGTAAGTCTATCCACTATAACCCAAATGGCATCATGATTAGCCCTTGTCCTTGGTAATCCAACTATGAAATCCATGGCAATATGTTCCCACCTCCACTCTGGAATCTCCAATGGCTGTAGCAATCCACTTGGTCTTTGATGTCCGGCTTTAACTCTCTGACATGTATAACATCTGCTAACCCATTCCATAATTTCCCTCTTCATATCTGGCCACCAATAATTTTCCTTTAAATCTCTATACATTTTGGTACTCCCTGGATGGATTGAATATCTTGAATTATGTGCTTCCTGTAAAATTTCATTCTTCAGCTCCGTCACCGGTGGAATCCA
Source organism: Apium graveolens (assembly GCF_009905375.1). Classification (NCBI taxonomy): domain Eukaryota; kingdom Viridiplantae; phylum Streptophyta; class Magnoliopsida; order Apiales; family Apiaceae; genus Apium; species Apium graveolens. The sequence goes on from NC_133650.1 coordinate 36,435,146, forward strand.
AATTCTTGAAGAAAACCTAAGAATACCTTGATAATCCTTCTGCGTGCACAATTCCTCACCTACCAAATGATTTATATCTTGATCCATTACATCTTCCTGACACCTCTTTATTTTCTCTAACAACTCCGGCTGAAAAGTCATACTGTACACTTTTGCTTCATTAGGTCTGCAAACTTTAATCTCCAATTCCAGTTTCTGAAATTCCTTATATATCTCTTCAGGTACTGATAAAACATTTAACTTTTTCTTCTGACTTAACGCGTCTGCTACAATGTTCGCTTTACCGGGATGATAATTAATCGAGCAGTCGTAATCCTTGATCAATTCTAACCATCTCCTTTGCCTCATATTAAGTTCCTTCTGAGTGAATATGTACTTTAAGCTTTTGTGATCCATGAAAATCTCGCACTTTTCTCCATACAGATAATGTCTCCAAATTTTCAAAGCAAAAACTATGGCTGCTAGCTCTAAATTATAAGTAGGATATTTCTGTTCGTGTGGTTTCAATTGCCTTGACGCATACACAATTACCTTATCGTGTTGCATTAGAACACATCCTAGTCCTTTCTGAGAAGCATCACTATAAATTATGAAATTCCCTTGATCGTCTGGAAGTGACAAAACAGGTGCTGTGATTAATCGTTGCTTCAATTTCTGAAAACTTTCTTCGCACTTGTCGTTCCATATAAACTTTTCATTTTTCCGTATAAGCTTTATCAATGGTATTGCAATCCTTGAAAATTTTGAACGAATCGACGATAATATCCCGCTAATCCCAAGAAACTTCTTACCTCGGTGGGTGTTCTCGGTCTTTCCCAATTTGTAATTGCCTCAATCTTCGCTGGGTCAACTTTGATCCCTTCATTACTGAATATGTGTCCTAAGAACTGAACTTCCTGTAGCCAAAACTCACACTTTGAGAATTTAGCATATAACTTCTTTTTCCTTAAAATCTCCAAAGCTGTTCTCAGATGTTCCGCATGATTCCCTTCCGCCTTTGAATAAATCAAAATATCGTCTATAAACACAATAACGAACTTGTCCAAGTATTCCTTGAAAATTATGTTCATCAGGTCCATAAACGCTGTCGGGGCGTTGGTCAATCCAAAAGACATCACTAAAAATTCGTAATGTCCATACCTTGTTCTGAAAGCTGTCTTCGGTATATCTTCTGGCTTAATCTTCAGTTGATGATATCCAATATTAAATCAATCTTGGAGAAGTACTTGGCTCCCTTCAGTTGATCAAACAGATCATTAATTCTGGGTAACAGATATTTGTTCTTGATTGTAAGCTTGTTGAGCTCCCTATAGTCAATGCACAATCTCATGCTTCCATCTTTCTTCTTAACAAATAATACCGGGGCTCCCCACGGGGACACACTGGGTCTGATTACTCCTTTCTCTAACAGCTCTTGCAATTGCTTCGCTAGCTCTTTCATCTCAACGGGCGTCATCCTATACGGGGCCTTGGATACCGGTTCTGTTCCAGGTGCTAAGTCGATTGCAAACTCAATTTCTCTATCTGGAGGAAGTCCTGGTAACTTGTCGGGAAACACATCTGGAAATTCATTCACTACTGGAATATCTTCGAGTTTCGCTGGATCTTGACTCCTATCAATCACATATGCCACGAAATGCTCGCATCCTTGTCGTAATAACTTCTTGGCTTGAATCATCGTTAAGAACTTCTTTACTTGCTTCTGGCCCTTGAACATTACTATTCTTTTGTCTGGCGTCTTCACCATTACCTTCTTATTTCGACAATCTATCTGGGCATCGTGCTTAGATAACCAATCCATTCCTAAGATAACGTCAAATTCTCCTAACTTAAATGGTATCAAATCTACACAAAACTTACTACCAGAAATCTCAATATCATAATTCCCACAAACTTGATTAACATATACTCGTTCTTGATTTGCCAATTCCACAGTCATTATTTCATTTAAATACTCAACTAGACAATTTAACTTACTAACAAAATCTTGTGAAACAAACGATCGAGTTGCTCCCGAATCTATTAACACTTTGGCACATAAAGAATTCACATTAAGCGTACATACCACGACATCCGTATCCTGGATAGCATCCTTCACAGACATGTCAAAAACTCTAGCCCTTGGAGTCTCATTCACTGCTGGGGTAGATCCCATAATCCTCAATGCATTACTGACTGGGGCTGGTGTCTTGCAATCCCTGGCTATATGTCCTGGTTTCCCACATTTAAAGCACGTAAATCCAATGGCTGGAACCTTCACTGCTGGATTTTGAATAGGCTGATCCTCATTTGTTGGCTCTCTTGCTGGCTGATTTCGGCACTCCCTTGAATAGTGCCCTTTCTGATTGCACTTGAAACAAACTATATTCAACTTATTACAAACTCCCCCATGCTTCTTCCCACATACTTGACAATCTGGAAAAGTTAATCTCAACTGATTTGGCTGATTCGTATTAACTGGACGGTTGCCCTGGCTTCCGTCGCTTGCATTTTGTCCCCTGAAATTAAAATTCCTCCCTGGCTGAAACTTGCCCTTTTAAAAGTTTGGAAACTTCCCTGACTGTGACTGACCTTCATTCCCTTCAAATTTCCTTTTCTTGCTTTCTTTCTCCTTCTGTGACATCTCACTCCCTGTCTCTGCGATCATAGCCTTCTGTACAACTCCTACATAGGTATCCAATTCAAAAATGGCTATCTTCCCTCTGATAAATTGGTTTCAAACCTTGCTGGAATCTTTTAGCCTTCGTCCTGTCAGTATCCATATATGACGGGACATACCTTGACAATTCCTCAAACTTACTCTCATAATCTGTCACCGACATGTTTCCTTGCTTTAGTTCTAAAAACTTCAACTCCATCTGATCCTAGACAAACTGATGAAAATACTTTTCTAAAAACAATTCCTTAAACCTTTCCCAAGTAATAACATTTGTACCTTCCAATGTCTTCACCATCTCCCACCAATAGGTGGCCTCATTCTTCAAATAGTAACTTGCAAACTCAACCTTCTGTTCGTCCTTTACTTTTATTAAGGCAAATGCCTTCTCTATTTCCTTTAACCAAACATTTTCTTTAATCGGTTCTAAGGAACCCTTGAATTCTGGTGGGTTTACTGCCTGAAAAGTTTTAAAAGTTACCTGGGGATTGGTCTGTCTTTGTTGTTGTTGTGCCAGGTGAACTGTTTGTTGGGCCAAGATTTGAAGAATCTGGGCTATTGCTGGGTCTATGGGTCCTGGGTTTGCATTCTGGTTTGTATCATCTTGTTTGTTATTATTGTTGTTGTTGGTTTCTTCATTCTGGGTGTTGGTGCGGGTATTTCTTCTGGGAGGCATTTTCTGTAAAGAATCAAACAACTTATTTAGCTTTTAAATCAAATTCTTCGCATAAAAGAAAAGTTTTGTAAAATAGAAATATCTCTTTTTGAAAACAGTTATAACTAAGTAAATTGCATGCTTCTTTACAGAATATAAACAGTTATGAAAAATAGGGTACATGGTATCACAGGGGTATAACTGGTGCTATAAATAAGGTAAAGTAAAACAGGTGCATCAAAATGAATAACAATACTGGAAAGGAAAGGTGCTGATATATATAGATCAAATTTTTTGGGTAGTACAAGCGTAAAGACGCTTCGAAAGTAAAAGCAAAAGGGTACAACAACCTACTCACTAGTCAGCATAGCTAGTCTATAAATACGACTCAAAAGTTTACTGATACACACTACACACTACTGTACATACTACATAACCATCACAATACTGCTCAGCATCTCTGGATCTCTAACTCATGGCAAGTCTGGACCTCTAATCTCCTTAAGCTCCTCTAGAACCCACTTAGCCCACTCCACTAGGAAATCAGGGGTGATGTCCTCGTGTGTAGCCTCAGCAATCCTCACTGCAGCTGCTCTATGAAATGCCTGGAGCCTCTCTCTAAGTCGCCTCTCACCACTCCCAACCTCCCTGGTACGCATAATATGTAGTAACTCCTGAATCTGATCCTGTAGGAATCGCTGCTCCATAAGGCAAGCCTCAAACTGATGATATGGGACAGGATAGGAAGAGAACTGGTAAGGTACTCCTGTAACTGAGTGACTAGTAAAGCCTGAATCAGCAGGTGGGGGTCCTCTGGTAGGTGGCCTCTGGAGGTGGAATAGCCTGTAATGGTACGGATTGCAACACAGGTGGAGGTAGTATAACTAACACTGGTGGAATAACAGGACGTGGATCTGATAAGGGTATTTCAACTGAAGGCTTTGAGTGATCAGCTGATACGGGAATAAAAGAGTCGGACATCGCTGCTATCTGAAATCATATCGCAATATAAGAATCTCGAACCATGACGCGAGTTACACTAATACCTGTTCTACCAAAGCACTCAACCTCTCGACGTTTTACCTCTCTATTCCTTACTTCTAATCCTAACCCTCTACCCATTCCCGTCAACCTAGGCTTGTGTCAGTGACTTATAACCTGTAGCTCTGATACCAAACCTGTGGCGCCCTCCAAACCCGGGTCAGAAGTTTGGGGTCCACACACACATACCTTATTTCTAACCTACTTATAATAATAATAATGATAATAATAATATGTAGTGACCCTACTTACCAACTACCACGGACCGCAACAGGTTAAAGTATGCACACAAGCCAAACACATCTACTTATATTACAAACCGTTCAAATCCCAACTATCCAAACTCAGAACTGAGTATTAAACATTATTACAAACTTTTAAAAACTTAAGATTATCCCAAAAGAAGCCTACTAGCTCAACTTGATCAACCTGAACCCCTAGCTCTCGCGCTGGACTTGGGATCCTCGTTACCAACTAGTTTATTTTTAACTGGAAAGAACATAAACAACATTGCACAAATGAGCTAACTAGCTCAGCAAGTCACAATGACAAAACTGAGAATAATGATCATCAGGTAAATATGGTTATGATATCAAGTGAACAATGGATTATGATTTAGAATTGGATATTATATTTTCATTTTAAAAACCAAGGTTAGGCTGCTGATCAATCACGCACTAACCCCGAGCAAAGCACACAGCACTGCTCTAACTACTGGATCCAAGGCACACATTGGCCTAACTTGACCATTATATGGTCTGACCACGAATCTGGTCCACAATTTTATAAAAACAATCCAATTCTACCATAATAACAGAATAAGTAGTAATAAACAATAAACAGGATCATTAACAACATTGGACGTTCAAAAAGGAAAATGGTTTCAATCTGTATAAAGATCAATATGGCATTTCCAAAGCTTGCCTGTTAGGTAACGAAAGAATTGGAAAACAAAGGAATCAACATTTCAGGGTTCCAAGGATTTGGTCTTTCAAAGCATAAGATACAATGGTTTGAATGTGTAAGCAATCTGGTTCAGTGTTTAATATTTAGTTTGTATGTATTTGTGGAGTAGTTTCGTATATTTGAGGTTCGTATTTGGGTATACAACAATCAAAGGTCTAGAAAGAATCAGGTTTATGGCTCAAGATCAATAATTGGAATCAAGGTTTAGGGTTCAGTGCTTCAAAGCACTTGCAATATAAAACAGAACTATCAATCAGTACAATATCTCGAGAAAGTTCAGAACACTTGCGTGGTACTAGCTTACTACACTGCACTTGCTCTCAATCACCACTGTCTTACTCCTTGACTATCTGTTTCCCTTTCCTACGCCTTGCCTCTTCTGCTCACATATCATAAGCATCTATACATATTTAACTCATACGATTCTATTCGACACATATTTCTATCTACCCTTCGTTTCACCCAAATCCGATTAACGGATTGAAAGTTATGCAATAAACAAGTAAACATCGAATATATAGACCGATAGTTAACCAACAAGTCACATATAACACATAACATGTCACATAATCACTGATATATCATTTATAAAGAAGTCTCGGGTCATAAATAGGCTTTCAGATATTTAAAATGATTTTTAAAACATTTTTCGGAATTAAAATAGATCGTTGAATCAATTTCGAAGTAGTAAATAGGGTTCGGTTGGCCAATTCTGGCCTCAAAACAATCTCATAATAATTATCGAGCCTTGAAAACAATTTAAAATAATATTTTAAAGCTCGAAACTATTTTTCAGAATTTTTAAATCATTTTTAAACAATTAAATCTAATTAAATAATTAATTAAAATCAATTAATAATTAATTAAATCAATTAATAAATCAATTTTCGAATTAATTGACCAATTAATCAATTAAAAATTAACTGAAATTAATTAACTAATTAATTCAGATTTATTTTTGAATTAAAAATAATTTTCGGAATTAAAATAAGAATTTTTGGAATTTTCAGAAATTAAAATTGAATTTTTATAATAAATATAATAGGAAATATGATTTTTGAATATTCTTAAAACAGGAATCCAAAATTTGCAAGTTCTGGAAACCTCAGGGACCTAACTTCATCGTTTTTAAAACTACAGGTACTAAACTGCAATTTTGACAGGGGTTGCCGGAAAAACTTCGGGGATGGCCGGAGAATGCGTTCCCGGCATCCTCACCCCACCACAAGCTCCAGATATGATCTTCAGGAAACCAGGAATTGATTCATGCAATCAAAACACAACAATCATCCCTGTTCTAGCCGGAAAATGGTAAAAAACATCACCGGTTTTCGGCGAGTTCGATGTAAACTTCAAATGACAACTCCCTTCTCTACAGACCTCGTCGATTTGTGAAACTGGTACGAATAGATTTCAAATTTCATAGAGAATACAACCCACTATACCACAACATCTATCTATCCCGAAATAAGAAATCCCCAAAATCAATTAAGAACATTCATACGGGTTATAAACCCTAATTTTAAAATTCGAGAATTAAACTGAATTTTGAACATGTTATTGAACTCCAAATCAGACGTATGACATATGAAAATCATCAGGAAAACAAGCTCTACAACATGCAAGCATCAAACCATACAAACAATCATCCAAAAAAAAATCATATTTTTAATAAAATTAATTCGAAAATAAATAATTTTTCAGAAAATAAACCTTGATTTCTGCAGTGATTTGGAACACAAAATCTGATAGAACACATCCAGACCTTTAGATTGAGTACTCGAGCTTTTCAAACGGACTCCGGTAACACCTCCGATTGTTGGTTTGATTCTCAGAAAGGTTTATGAATATATGAATTTTCTCTGGAAATTTATATAATTACTGACTCCAAATGATTTTTGATACAAAATAAAATACGGTAATGGGTTTTTATAATTACGGAAAATTAATATCCCGTTGGATCATTTCGGATATAAAATGGTACGTTTATTTGTAAAAAATGATCCAAACGGTATCGGTTTTCGGGACAGTTATCCAAACCAGTACAATTTGTACTGCGGTCTTGGTCTCAGCGCCTGGTTACACGTATTACGAGGTGATAATTGGGATAGTTTAATAAAAAGCTCCCGTTTATCGAAAATACGGGTTTTATTGATTTACCGAAACGAATATTGTATCGAAAATGTTGCGCCGGGATCCGCGCAGGATAAACCGTACACCGGATCGAAGAAGTCGAAACATGGAATATGCTCTGAATATTACAATTAGGTTAGGAAGGAGTTCTCGGAAGAGTTTCGGGTTCCAAAAACATAACAACAGATTACATCGGTTGGTTCCCGTTTTTATAAAATAAATTTTAAATACCCGGAAAAAGATTTTATAAATTTCATATGATTCTTATAAATTCATAAATCAACATAAAAATAATTAGGAAGATATGACAATTATCTATATTTTATTTTGAACATATAAAAATTAAGATACTCAATTAATAATATTTTTAAACATCCAAACACAGTTAACACTTAGCAATTAATTCATAGAATAGATACTGAACACATATATTAATTATTTATTAGCAAAAATAATTACACGACATATCCCGAATATTACACCGAGCCCCTTATTAAGAAGGCAAGGGTGAAGGAGCCTCCAAAACCAGCGTCCCCTAAGGCATCTAACCCATCCGAGGTTAGTTCTGAGGAGACTTCGGCGGAGACTTCTGAAGAGACTTCCGAGGGGCCAACTCAAGAGACGTCCGAGGACACTACAGATAGCAACTCCGAAGAATCCGAGCCTTCTAAGGCCTAACTCTTTATGTATTTTTCTTTTCTTCAGACATTTTTAAATTTGTGTAATTGACTTTGATTATTTTCACTTATATTGTCCAAACATTATCGTAGTGTTTCCGAGTTTTCAAACTCAAGTTTATAACTTGGTTTTATCCTTCACAATGTATCAATCTAATAGGCTAGATCAAGCTAAACGCTTTTATTATAACTTGGTATTCTCGATACCTTACATGAGATGGGTTCAACCCTGATTAAACCTAAACATATCTTCTATTATTAAATATATAAAAATCCTAAGCAAGCAAAGATTCAAGGTGCGTTTAAACCTACTTGTCATTCCGACAAGTGAGAATCGTGCTTTAACTGTTTTACACATAGTAAACCTTCAGGTTTTGTGCATGCCAAGTTCTCGGGATTTCAAAACCATCCATAGTCTCAAGCTTTTAGGTTCCTCTATGCTGAACACTTTTGACCTTGTATGGCCCTTCCCAATTCATGGCAAGTTTCCCTTTCTGCCCTACACCAGAAGCTTCCACCTTCCTCAGGACTAAGTTACCTTGCTTAAAAAACCTTTCCTTAACCCTTAGGTTATAATAGAATGAAGCTTTTTTCTTATATTCCATTATCTTCGCATGTGCCTCATCTCGTACTTCGTCGATTAGATCCAGGGCTAACCTTTGCCCTTCCTCATTTTCCTCAGCATTGAAATCTTGTATCCTAGGGGAGGAATATGATATCTCTACATGAACAACTGCTTCTGTTCCATATGCTAACATGAAGGGAGTTGCTCCAGTCGTGACTCTACAGGTAGTCTTAGAGGCCCATAGTATTGGGAGTATTTCATCCACCCAATTATTCCTCGACTTCTCGATCCTCTTCTTTAGTCCATCCAGGATTATCCGATTCTCCACTTCCACTTTCCCATTGGCTTGCGGGTGAGCCACAGAGGTGAATCATAATTCAATTTCATTCTCCTCACAATACTTCTTGAATTCTTCATTGTTGAACTGTGTTCCATTGTCAGTGACCAGGATGCGGGGAATTCCATACTGGCACATGATATTTTCCCACAGGAATTGTGCAACCTGCTTAGTTGTGATTTTTTCCAAGGGTTTGGCTTCAATCCACTTAATAAAATAATCAGTAGCTACAATCAGGAACTTCCTTTATGTCGTGGCCATGGGGAAAGGCCCAAGTATATCCATTACCCACATAGCAAAGGGGATAAGTGAGTTGATGGAGGTCAGCATCTCGGGGGATTCTCTAACGACAGGTGCATGCTTCTGACAACGGTCACACTTCTTCACATACTCTTTGGCATTAGCCATCATTTCTGGCCAATAGAAGCCTAAACGAGTTATCTTATGAGCTAGTGCTCTGCCCCCCAAGTGTTGTCCACAGATACCTTCATGTACTTCTTTAAGAGCCAAGCGTGCCTCATCGGGCTTGAGACATCTTATGTAAGGAACCACATAAGATCTTTTATACAAAATCCCATCTATCAGGGAGTATCTTAATGCTCGAACAGCCAACTTCTGTGCTTCAGTAGCATCATTAGGCAACTAACCAGTTTAAATATAAGCCTTATTGGGATCTATCCATGACATCCCCAGACCTATAGGAGCTACAAGCTTAACATCAATGCTCCGTGTCTTCAGAATGCGAAAGTTTACACTTCCTAAACTTTCCTCTATCTTGGATGAAGCAAACTTTGATAAGGCATCTGGCTTCCTCCCTTGGAATGTGCTCAACATGGCATTCATTGAATTGGGTCATTACAGCCTTCAGTAGGCAAACATATTTAGCCATCGTATCATCCCTTGCCTCAAACTCTCCCTTAACCTGGGATATAACCAACTTCGAGTCTCCACAGACCTTCAAGTTCTTGACTCTCAGTGTCCCTGCTAGGCCGAGGCCAGCTATCAGAGCTTCATATTCTGCCTCATTATTTATGGTCGGGAAGTCTAACTTCATGGCATACTCAATCAAGAACCCATCAGGGCTTTGTAAAACAAAACCTGCTCCACTTGAATTTGTTTTTGATGCTCCATCAAAATAGAGCACCCAATATTCTTTCTCCTTATCATCCTGTTCTTTGTCCCCCTTAACAACTTCCTTGTCTTGAGGTATGGTATCTTTCTGCCCCCGACTTCTTGGTTGGGTATGGTACATTCCACCACGAAGTCAGCTAACACCTGGACTTTTATTGCCGTTCGTGGATTATACTTGATGTCGAATTCTCCCAGCTCTATTGTCCACTTGATCAACCTCCCACTAGCCTTGGGACTGTGAATGATATTTCTCAGGGGTTGATTTGTTAGCACCTCAATTTTATGAGCCTGGAAGTAAGGACGCAGCTTTCTCGAAGCCATTACCAAGGATAAAGCAAACTTCTCAATAGTTGAATAATTCAACTCAGCTCCATGCAAAATTTTACTGATATAGTGTACGGGTTTCTGGATTTTTAGTTCCTCCTTAATCAATACAGCACTCAAGGTACTCTCTGAAACGGTCAAATATAAGTATAAAACTTCATTCAGAGCTGGCTTGGCCAACAACGGGGCATGGGTCATAAATTTCTTTAATTCCTCGAATGCCTTCTGGTTTTCCTCACTCCATACAAAATCCTTAATCTTCTTTAAGGATTGAAGAATGACAAGCACTTGTCCCCTGACTTAGAGATGAAAATTCCCAGCGCATCAACCCTTCTTGTGAGCTTCTCAACATCTTTTATAGTTTTTGGGGGTTCCATGTCCAGGATTGCCTTTATTTTATCGGGATTGACCCCGATTCCTCTCTTGGAGACCATTAATCCCAAAAACTTTCCAGACCCTACTTTGAAAGCACACTTCGTAGGATTTAACATCATCCTATGGTATCTCAGGACCTCTAAAGCTTCCCTCAAATGGGTTATATGGTCAGTCTTTACTAGACTCATGACTAACATGTCATCAACATAGACTTCCATAGACTTGCCAATAAGATCCTTAAAAATTTTATTTACCAACCTTTGATAGGTGGCTCCTGCATTCTTGAGACCAAATGCCATAACAAGATAACAATAAACACCAAAGTCAGTGATGAATGATACGTTTGGAATGTCATCCTTGCGCATCTTGATCTGATTGTATCCACTAAATCCATCCATGAAACTCAGCATCTCATGCCCAGCAGTGGCATCTATCAAAGTATCTATCATTAGTAATAGGAAACAGTCCTTAGGACCGGCATCATTCAGATCAGTGAAGTCCACACACATCCTCCATTTTCCATTGGCCTTCTTCACCATTACAGGGTTTGCTAACCATTCCGGAAATTGTATCTCCTCAATGAAACTAGCCTATAAGAGCTTCTCTACTTCCTGTTTTATAGCTTCTTGCCTCTTTGGAGAAAAACTTCTTTTCTTTTGCTTCACCGTCTTCCGACTCTGATCCACATTTAGCTTATGAGTAATTAGTTTCGGGTCTATGCCTGGCATATCAGCTGCCGACCATGCAAACACATCACTATCTTCTTGCAAAAATTTCACTAACTTCCCTCTAACGGGCTCCTCTAGTATGGATCCAACAAAAGTAACTTTCTCAGGATCCTCAGGAGCTAAAGGAATTGAAACCAAGTCTTCAGCTGGCTTCCCTCTTTTCTCATCATTCTCTCGAATATCCAGATCTTCAATAGGCAGAACCTGCCCCCCAACTCCATTTTCCCTCAGTGAGGCCACATAGCAACTTCTAGCCATTTTTTGATCTCCTCTTTCTTCTCCAATACCATTCCGGGTGGGAAACTTTATAACTGAATGGTAGGAAGAAGGGACTGCCTTGAAGGCATGTATCCCTGTTCTTCCCATGATAGCGTTATAAGTTGAACTAGCTTTTACCACCACAAAGTCTAACATCTGTGTTGCCTTCCTTTGTTCCTGTCCTATGGTTGTTGGCCAGTTGATTATCCCTTCCACGGGGCACTCCACTCCCGTAAATCCATATATCAGCATGTCGGTTGGGGTCAATTGGGAGTCATTATATCCCATCCTAAAAAGGTGTCATGGAGCAAGATATCCACTGAAGCACCATTATCAACAAGGACCCTCTTCACAGGGTTGTTCCCTATTATCGGGGTTATGACCAGCGGGTCGTCATGGGGAAATTTCACACCCTCCAGATCAGAATCATCGAAAGTCATTGTTACTTCTGTCCTGCCCCTCTTCGGGGCTTCCCCAACAATATGCATAACTTCTCGGGTATATGCTTTCCTGGAGTTCTTGGATAATCCAGCAACAGTTGGTCCTCCACAAATTATGTTTATCACAGGCCCTCGGGGTCGCGGTCCTTCAAAGATTGCATTTATCACCGGTCCCCTAGGTTGGGGATTTCACCCTTGATCATCTTGATCTCTTCTTCGATCATCAAAGTTCTTTCTCACGTTATTACTCCTATCTCCTCCATCTCCAGTGTACTTGTTCAATCTTCCTTTTCTAATGAGGAATTCAATTTCATCTTTCAGTTGTCTACACTCATCGGTGTCATGACCAACATCCTTGTGAAATTTACAATACTTGCTCTTATCTAGCTTGGTAGGATCAGCCTTCAAGGGCTTAGGCCAACGAATATCTCGATCTTTCTCGATTTCCATCAAAATTTGGATCCTTGGAGCATTCAGCTTAGCATACTCAGTGAATTTTTGTCCAGGTCCTCCCATCTTCGGAGTTGAGTCATTGCTTTGCTCAGTTCTAGGATACTTGTCCTTAGCGACATACTCTAGATCAGTTTTCCGCTTCTTGCCTCCAGCGGGCTCGTTGCTCACTACGGACTTCCTCATGCTCTCTTCCACCTTGATGTACTTCCCGACCCTATCTTGGAGCTGTAACATGCTCTCAGGGGGCGCTTGGCCAAGGAAATCTTGAAGAACTCATCCCTAGTTCCCTGTTGTAGTGCTATCATGGATACCTTGTCATCAAGGTCCAAGACTTTTAAAGCTTCCATCGTGAAACAATTCAGGTAGTCTCTCAAGGATTCCTTCGCTCCCTGCACAATGCTCATGAGGGATGCTGAACTTTTCTCATTCACTCTCCCACTGATGAACTGCTTAATAAAAGCCTGACTTAATTCTCTGAAGGACCCAATAGAGTTCGGGGGCAAACAACTATACCATCTTTGTGCCAGACCCGACAGGGTTTGAGGAAAGGCCCGATACTTAATAGCGTCATTCACGGGCTGTAGCAACAGTGCATTAGAGAATGTCCTGACATGATTGGCGGGATCTCCAATGCCATCATAAGCTTTGATAGTGGGCATCTTGAACTTTCTTGAGATATGGGCATTCATTATCTCTTCAGTGAATGGCGGGGTAGGATCATCAGGATCTCCAAGGGGAAGAAGATTGCTTGGATCAGCCCTTGGGACAACAGCCCTTCTCTGTATTGGACCATCCAGGTCTATGATAGTGGGAGGATTCCTCCCCCTTGGAGGTAGTGGGGGTCTGGTGTTCTGGTGTGACTCCAAGTTGCGCTTCAGCCTTTGAATCTTAGCCTCATGAGCCCTAATCATTTCCTGCACTTCTTGGGAATTTGTCCCTTATGTGCTCCTAGGATGTTGGCGACCATCAGCCATCGGCTCTTTGCCAACAAACCTCCTTCTTGGGGCCACTTCATCATCCGAAGATTCGGAGTCTCTCTCAGTGTAAGGACCAGAAAATTCCTGATCCTCAAGGATAGGAGCCAAACCTTGTATATAGGGGGGCGATCACCCTCGTGCTTCACTCCGTCCAGCATGTCCACTTCCTCCAACCTCGGGGTAAGGGGGCATCCCATATGAGGGGTTATTAGTCACAACAATTGAATACTCATACCCAATGGATCGAGAATTCACAAGTGTATGTAGTTGTTGAAGTTGGGGATTCGTACCTTGAGTAGCCGAGGGAATCGTCCCTTGTGGCTGAGGTTCAGTTTCCCCTATCTGGGCTTCCCCTTGGGTGGCTGCATAAGTTGAATGAGGAGGTACCTTCACGGTTGATGAAACCACTTGGGTTATCCCCGCTGGTTTTCCTCCTTCAAGGGCTCTAATTGTTCTCCGTGTTCTCGCCATGGTTGTTGTTGTGCTTTCCCACAGACGGCGCCAAATGTTTTGGATCAAAAACTAAAGTATAATAATTGTTGTATTTATTACTAGGGAACGTGAGCTTCGAGGCTTGTTAGAGAATGTCCTGACATGATTGGCGGGATCTCCAGTGCCATCATAAGCTTTGATAGTGGGCATCTTGAACTTCCTTGAGATATGGGGATTCATTATCTCTTCAGTGAATGGCGGGGTAGGATCATCAGGATCTCCAAGGGGAAGAAGATTGCTTGGATCAGCCCTTGGGACAACAACCCTTCTCTGTATTGGACCATCCAGGTCTATTATAGGGGGAGGATTCCTCCCCCTTGGAGGTAGTGGGGGTCTGGTGTTCTGGTGTGACTCCAAGTTGCGCTTCAGCCTTTGAACCTTAGCCTCGTGAGCCCTGATCCTTTCCTGTACTTCTTGGGAATTTGTCCCTTGGGTGCTCCTAGGATGTTGGCGACCATCAGCCATCGGCTCTTTGCCAACACGCCTCCTTCTTGGGGCCACTTCATCATCCGAAGATTCGGAGTCTCTCTCAGTGTAAGGACCAGAAAATTCCTGATCCTCAGGGATAGGAGCCAAACCTTGTATATAGGGGGGCGATCACCCTCGTGCTTCACTCCGTCCAGCATGTCCACTTCCTCCAACCTCGGGGTAAGGGGGCATCCCATATGAGGGGTTATTAGTCACAACATTTGAATACTCATACCCAATGGATCGAGAATTCACAAGTGTATGTAGTTGTTGAAGTTGGGGATTCGTACCTTGAGTAGCCGAGGGAATCGTCCCTTGTGGCTGAGGTTCAGTTGCCCCTATCTGGGCTTCCCCTTGGGTGGCTGCATAAGTTGAATGAGGAGGTACCTTCACGGTTGATGAAACCACTTGGGTTATCCCCGCTGGTTTTCCTCCTTCAAGGGCTCTAATTGTTCTCCGTGTTCTCGCCATGGTTGTTGTTGTGCTTTCCCATAGACGGCGCCAAATGTTTTGGATCAAAAACTAAAGTATAATAATTGTTGTATTTATTACTAGGGAACGTGAGCTTCGAGGCTTGTTAGAGAATGTCCTGACATGATTGGCGGGATCTCCAGTGCCATCATAAGCTTTGATAGTGGGCATCTTGAACTTCCTTGAGATATGGGGATTCATTATCTCTTCAGTGAATGGTGGGGTATGATCATCAGGATCTCCAAGGGGAAGAAGATTGCTTGGATCAGCCCTTGGGACAACAACCCTTCTCTGTATTGGACCATCCAGGTCTATTATAGGGGGAGGATTCCTCCCCCTTGGAGGTAGTGGGGGTCTGGTGTTCTGGTGTGACTCCAAGTTGCGCTTCAGCCTTTGAACCTTAGCCTCGTGAGCCCTGATCCTTTCCTGTACTTCTTGGGAATTTGTCCCTTGGGTGCTCCTAGGACGTTGGCGACCATCATCCATCAGCTCTTTGCCAACACGCCTCCTTCTTGGGGCCACTTCATCATCCGAAGATTCAGAGTCTCTCTCAGTGTAAGGACCAGAAAATTCCTGATCCTCAGGGATAGGAGCCAAACCTTGTATATAGGGGGCGATCACCCTCGTGCTTCACTCCGTCCAACATGTCCACTTCCTCCAACCTCGGGGTAAGGGGGCATCCCATATGAGGGGTTATTAGTCACAACAGTTGAATACTCATACCCAATGGGTCGAGAATTCACAAGTGTATGTAGTTGTTGAAGTTGGGGATTTGTACCTTGAGTAGCCGAGGGAATCGTCCCTTGTGGCTGAGGTTCAGTTGCCCCTATCTGGGCTTCCCCTTGGGTGGCTGCATAAGTTGAATGAGGAGGTACCTCCAGGTTGACGAAATCACTTGGGTTATCCCCGCTGGTGTTCCTCCTTCAAGGGCTCTAATTGTTCTCCGTGTTCTCGCCATGGTTGTTGTTGTGCTTTCCCACAGACGGCGCCAAATGTAATGGATCAAAAACTAAAGTATAATAATTGCTGTATTTATTACTAGGGAACGTGAGCTTCGAGGCTTGATTTGACTGCTCTTGTGTTTCGTGACTCGATCTGCCGTAAGAAGATGCCTACATACCTTGCTGATTGCCAAGGATCAAGTCAAAAAATGTAGTTATGATTTGTGGGGTGAGGCCCCTTATATAGATGTTGGGAGTCCTTAAATTGGACTTGGGTTAGGAGATTTGGTTGTCTAGTTTCAGATTAGAATGGACTTTGGAGTCCTAAGTGGTAGGAAACTGATTCCTTATCCTTTTAGGTCCCTTGGAGGCTAATCTACTGAGATTTTCATCCTTATTGGGACTCTTCTTAAAAGCTGATTTTTCCTTTATTAATTAATTACGAAATTAATTAATATTCAAGTTTTTGGGCCTTCTTTGTTCCATCAGGCCTGATCTGGTCAATCAGGCCTGATCAATGTGTTAACCTTTTTGGTCTGAATGTCATACATCTTCTTATTAGGCCTTGTAGCCCAAATCATGTGTAATTAATGCAATATTTAATTACGTAATCAAGATTTATTTATTCCCTATCAGCAGTCTTGATGTGAGTTTTGGTTGGAGGTTTAAATGTAAGTGGTTTTGATATTTTCTTTAAGGAGACTTGGTTGGCTGTGATAGGTATCTTGAGTATGAACTTTGCGGTTAGCTTGTATAGGTACTTGGGTTTTTAGGTTGAATTGATTGAGTGTCTATTTGGCTAGGTTTAGAGGTTTGAGTTTGGTGAGTTTGTGATATTTGAGTTCCTTGGACATTCTGTTGCTTTGCTACCTCTTCTCCATCCTCCCTTCTTCTCTTTACATCATCCTTTCCCTTCTTTTCTTTCTTCTCCTTTTGATTGTCATCCACCTTGCTACCAGTTGCTTTTCTAGACTGTCTTGGATTTGATCCATAATATTTTTGCTCATCTTTCTTCTGCTTATCATCATCCAAGTCATCTTTTTTATTGATTTGAGCTCTAGGCAACATGGTTTCAGCATTCTTCAGATATTTGCTCAGAATCTTAATCATCTCTTCATCTTCAACAATCTTGATCTTTTTGGTCTTCAAATCAGTCTTTAGAGTTATAATCAATCTCAGAAGATGATCTTCTCTTAGGCCCTCTTTTCAGTTATTTCCCATGACATAGTTCTTAGGGATCATGAAGTGTTTGCACCTTTTGGAAGTTGAAGAGATGTAAGACACTCCCTTGCTTAGTTGAAGGTAAGCTTATAGAAATGTAGCTAATTGACCCTTTTTGAGTTTATTTAGGAAGAGAGAGTCCTCTGATATTACCCTGTTGACTTTGTTGATTAGGATGTCCATCTTAGATGCTCTCAAAAGTCTGTCAATTCCAACATCAACCTTCTTTTGAATTTGTGTTATGGCTTGGCTTGATTTTAGCTATAGCTGAGACTCCATCTCCCCCTTAGTCTTGATAGCAGGCAAAAGAGGTGTAGGAAGGGAGATTTGGGTTCTTACAACTTGAGTTGTTTCTAGAGGAGGTATCTTCAAAGCTCCCATAATAGCTCCTATAATAGCTCCCAAATTTACTGAGTTTTGCATCTGTAGATATTTATGAGAGTCTATCAAGAACTTGATGTCTTGTTGTTGGATGGTGACCAAGGAAGTTAATCAAGAGACTTGAGTAGATAAAAAGTCATTTGAAGTTTATAGATAGGAGACTTGAGCTTTTTAATTTTGGATATAAATGTTGGTTGAGGTGGATAGTATAAGTTGTGAACTTGATGCAGCTAGAGTGCCAAAAGAATCCTGAACAACATTCTTGATCTCCTCCATGACCAAAGTTGATGGTTCAAACCTAGCCTTCTACAATTGATCCAGCTTGACGTTGGAGTCATTATTTTGAGTTACCTGCTTCTGGATCACTTCATGCAAGGCTAAGAAAGATTCTCTCAACTTGGATACATTTTTCTCAACTGGTATGAGAGAGAAAGCTTGAATCTTATCTGAAAACTTGTTGAACTTGGATTGATATCTGTGGATGTAGGCATCAGTTCATCAATCCTGTCATTTATCAACTTCTTGACTACAACTTGATGCTTGTCCAGGGTGTGTTCCATAGCTCTTCCAATATGATGAAAGACCTTCAATTGAGCTTTATATACCTCTGTCAGAGCATCATAGACCTCTTGAGGAGTGAGGATCTTAGCATTTCTTCCCAGAATGGTCACATACTCCTCTCTAAATTTTGTTAAGGCCTCCTCCATTGTTGTTGTGAAGTCTTTTGAAAGCCATGCATCCACATTACCATCTGCGTCATCTGCAATCTTCTCATGTTGCTCCTCAACATCATCCTTGTATAAGAATAAAATAGCTTGATAGTCTTGGTATGACATATCAGTGGTAAGGAGTAATTGGGTGATGTTGGTTAGGCCTGCAAGATGATCAGCCAAAAGATCATTTATTGTTGTAGGTTGGGCTTGAACATCTCGCAGCCATTGGGAGATTAAGTGTTCAGGATGGTGTTGTATATTTGAGGTCGATGGTTGGTCTGTTATGTTTGAGGTGGATGGGTTGAAGGTATTAACTGTGCCTATGATAGGGGTCACAGTTTGACTCACATCATGAGATGTGGTTTTGATAATATATTGTTCACCACTAGTGGTAACCTTCATTTGAATTGGAGGGGATTTGACCAGGTTACTATCATGTACAATGGCCTAAAACCCTTGTTCCTTTTGCAAAGAACTAGCACATGAATGTGCTATACTTGCCTCTTCAATGACTGCATCATTGGCAATTATACTCCTAGCTTCTATTGACAAAGCAATTTCAGTCAGGGTTGTGAGGGGAGTTGTTCCTACTTGAGAAACCTCCAATTAAATTGGAAAGGATTTGAGTAGCTCCCCCTCAATAGGACTACCCTCGAACCTAGCAGTCTCTGAAGATTGTGGTGCACATGAAGGTGCTAAAGTAATCTGCACATGTTTTTCGGTAAAAACTGATGAAACCCCTATATTTGTAATGGGGTGTCATCAAGGTCTACCTCAATATGTTTCCTCTCACCATCTAAATGTAGTGTCTGAGTGGTGATCATAGTTTCTTAAACCGTGTCACTTGAGTTTGGTAAGACTTGAGAAGTGAATTCAAGCCCTTCATTATAAGAGGAAGAAATTTGGGAAATAAGATTAGAAATTTCAGAATTGATTTTTGGAAACTCCCCCTGAATAGATGAGGGAGTTTCAATAGATGTGCTCTCATAGTGTGTGCCAACAAAATTACTTATTTCAAATTTTTGAGAGTGCCTAAGAGGTGGTGCAGACTCTTTACATGATGTATTGGGGGCAGATGCCTTGTTTAATAGTGACACCTTGTTCAAAAGGTGCCCCTAGAGTCAGTTCATGCCCCATTGTTTCGACTACATCTTTTTTAGAAGATGCAGAGGTGGATATTTGAGTGGTCAACTCAACCTCCCTTGACTTCTTTGGTTTTCTGAACAGATTTTACTCAGTATTTGTTTGGTCATCACCACTCTCGCTAACAACAGCCAATAGTGTTTGTTTTCTCTTCTTTTTACTAACTCCACCCTATTGAGAGGATAAAGTAGTTTGTTCCCTAGCTTCTAATGGTTTTGAAGAAGTGGTTTCAGTTGTGGAAGGCTCCTGTTAGTTATCCTATTTTTGTAGATCTATAGGTGTAGGAGCCATAACTGTACTAGAAACTACACTAGACCTTATGTCAGGCATAGGACAAGGGTAGGTCCTAAATCTCTCCAACATAAAGTTAGTGACATTTAGAGCTACCTTCACCTGATTTTTTGTAATATGTGATATAACGACTCCTAATTATGTATTATTAAAAGGATAAAAATTGATTAAATAAATAAATAAATATATGTATTGGTTTTGTCATCTGGGTACCGCTTTGTTATTTATATATGTGATTTTTGGTGTGCGAGGATCAATCGTATAATTAGTTATTGATCTGTGTCATTTTGTTTTTTTATTTAAACGTGATTTTATTGAAGATTTATTTTCATAAATACTTGGATTATCTCTAAAATTATTTTTGTTGCTTTATAATTTTATTTATTATTTTTAGGAATTTATTAAATTTAGAAATCAATATTTCATTGATTATTTATTCCTAAATGATTTTCTGATTGTATTTTAGAGTAAATTCAGTATTAAATTCCAGAATGTTTTAAAAATTACGAAATTGATACTTATATAAGTTTGGAATATTTCGGGAATTTTAAAATTATCTTGGAAATTTTGGGGATTAAATTCACCCGCACGTTCATTCGTTAAATCGTTAAATGCGGGTATTAGTTATGTGCCAAAAATGATTTTAAAATATCATGATTTTTATATTATTAGTTTAAAATTATTTCGAGATTTTTAAGGCTATTTCCGTGAATGGTCGGGTTATTTTTACTCGTAAATTCCTCGTTAGATTGTTAATTGCGGTGTTGGATTCAGATAATAATCGATAGAAAGTAGATAAACACTGCAATGCTTATCATTTTCATTTCTTTTAATCTCTCTCTTCTCTCTGCTGCTCACCCCTCTCCCTCATCGATCTCTTTTTTCTCCCCCTCTCTCACGAGTCTCTCTCCCTCGCTCTATCTCTCTCTTATTTCTCTCCCTCCACCTTCTCTCTTCCTCCCTCTTGTGTTTCTTCCCTCTTCCCTCACTTTCTTTCCCCTGCGAGTTTCTGCCGTGGATGTTGTGCCCTGTTCCGGCTTACCCTGTTGTAATATGTGCGTGTATAGTGTCCTCCCTTGTGCGTGTGTGTGACTGTTGTTTACTGATGGGAATATTTTTATTTAATTTCTGCAGAAAATATTTAATTAATATTTGTGATATAAAAAAAATATTATTTGTGTGTAGGAAAATTTAATTAATCAGTGAAACTCGTGATTGGCATCCGAAGCGAGTACCTCTGAGATTCGCCGCCGAGGCTCGAGCTGACGGTGGTCAGTGATTAATATTTCTGAGTCCTACGAATAAAAAAATACAAAATATTAATAATCAATAATTAATAATTGAGTTGCATTGGTGGTTAGGAATTTCAGAATTGTGGATTATTGCGGTTGTTGTTATGAATTGACGTCGATTTTGTTTCGACGGGTAGCCCGATAAACAAAGGAGACGCTGCCCAATTTTCAGGAAATTAATTCCAAAAATTCGGGAATGTATCCAGTAAATTATCGAAAATATCGGTCGAGCGTATAGATTTATATAATTATAAATATTTCGCGAGAGCTACTTGCAGGACATGATCAACTATTTTGTATAATAATTGACAACCCTGTTTTCCCGTAGCGACGGGTATATGTATTTTCCGAAAATGATTACAGAACCAAGTTTTTAGTACACAGACCTTATCTATTATGTGTATTATGGTAATACGAATTACTTACAAGTCGGATTGTGATATCATTCGAGTAGATTTGTTAGCGAGGATATGTCAAGCATAGTTGGTCGTCTAACATAGGGTATTTCGACTCTGTAGGTTTTAGTCGGAGAACCTAAAAGTTGACATTGGATTAAAGGCAGCCTAGTGACAAGTCGACAAGCTCATCAAGGTTCCAATTAAAGGACCTGAGTGTCGAAGTCGGATCCAGGATAGTCTAATAGATAAACGATAAAGCCGAGCGTCCAAGTCGAATTCAAGGTCAACCAGTAATAATTATAAAGCTCTGTAAGGCAAGTACCCCTGACCATTCTTTTATGGTTCAGTGTATATGAATAAACTATTGTTTTATTATCGAACATGAACAGAAAGTTTTAAGTTACGTATCCCTGTATTTAAAAATGTGGTTTAAAATATGTTTTAGGGAGAAGTAACTTCTGAAAATACCTATCTCTTAAGCGTTATTGAAATGGAAAAGAGGTTTTAAATAGTGTTCTGTGCTAAAATTGTTTTTAACAAGAGATAGGTAAAAGTGATTTGAAAAATGGATAAAACAAATCAGATATTGGATAACGTTGCGTAAGTGGCTAATTTGGTTGTGCACCCTATCTTCACGGATTAGTCTAGCATAGTTAATCAGAGACCTAGCTAGTCTCTGTGGATCCGGTTAATTTGTGTGGAAGCCCGATCAGCTTTCCTAGACAATTTATGTGATAGCCTGGCCAACTATCCTAGATAACTTGTATGGATGCCTGATCAGCCGTCCCTAGATAACATCCAATATATAACCTATTTTTTGTTTTTTGGTTCTCGTAACGGAACAGATAACTTTGTGGTTCCAAAATAGGTTAAAATTTGACTCTGGTATTTACACACAGCACATGACTGATGATATTGTTTTACAGAGCATGCTAGTTGTTGATATCCAGTTTATATACTGCTTTACTTGTTGTGTAACAAGTTATGCCTTCTGTTCCAATAACTGTTTTATCATAAACTGTTTACTTTTTTTAATATAGTGGTACTGCTGAGAAATTGATTGCTCACCCTTGAAGAATGTTTTGTATATGTATTGAAGATTCCTAGGAGACCATTCCGTCATAGTCAAGGCATAGTTCTAGTTCCTTCCGTACTAGGCTCCTCTGAGGTAGTTCTGTCGGACCAAAGATGGTCTGCTGAGTTGCTGTATTAAGTTAGTTACGTCAGGATAGTTTGTAATAAGTTGGTTTTGTAATAGTTTTGTAACCTAAGTCATACTTAAACCTGGAAAAGATCCTGGTAAATGAGTCGTGTTTATGTTATATTAGCTATAAGTTTGGCTGTATTATATTGTTGTTGTGGTTTGGTGACGTCAACTCCTGACCCCGGGGTTGAGGCCGTCACAGTTGGTATTAAATCCAGGTTTAAGTTCCTGATTTAGGTTAGGAGTAGATTTAAAAGAGTGTAGAAAAGTTTATATAAATGTGTGAGTTAGTAACTCTTACAAAGGAGCGAGTCTAAGATTTAGTCGAGGGTTTCAAAGGCGTAACCCTGGCATCTGTTGAGGATTGGCCGAAACTGCCCAAGCTTTAGTATGTTCCCCTTGTATATGTGTATTTTTGGTAATGACCGATAGAGATCTAGTTCTCCCTCTAAAAAAAGGAGTCTGAACATGAGAGCTCAGATTCTGAGTGGACTCTTGATGTGTCATCTGAAGGGACACCAATGTTATTCCTAAATATCGCATCTTCTATGTTTAATAATATTGATGGACCGAGTGGGCGACCTCGGTGAGTTCAGATAGTATGATAGTGGTCAGCGGTTGTTAGGATAACAAAGTTTTATGGGGATATGAATCAGTACTATTTTTATATCTTGAACCTTTATACGCGTTTCTAGAGACACATTTTATTTCCCAGAATGATTGCCTATTGCCTAATAAGTTTCTTGTTTTTTGTAAGAAATCAAAGCTCAAATTAAGCAACTTAAATTTTTATTGATTTCATCATAAATCAGATTTCCCCTTCCTATCCATTAATTTTCCTATTTAAACATTGTTTCTTTTCTTAGTAATTCGATCGGTGTATTGAGGCAGACAATGCATATAATCTGACTATTTGTCTGTGTGACAAAGGGTCAGGTGGGACGCCACCAAATTATATATTGTAAACTATGCGGTACTAAGACTGGCCATCTTATGTACTTGTATGGTTGCTCTCAGTCATATTTATATCTTCTTCAACTTTCTTTCCTCTATAACTGATTCCTTGATTTTGAAATTCCATTTGATATTCCATGGCAATGAATTCGTCAGTAACCTCTGTAGTTAGACAGTCCTGGTTATTGAAAGTAAACGAAAGTTGTCTGTCAGGGGGAATAGAAGTTATAGATTTGGTTGCTATTTCAGAAACAAAGATAGCAGAGAGGATTCAGGATCCAACGGCGAAAGTTGCAGCTTTAGAAAAGTTACCTCAGTGGTGGACGAGTTATTGGTAGATGATAAGAAATCACCTTTGGAGGAGTGGTTGGTTGAAACTCGGATTAGCGTGCTCAGTAGAGTCCAGAGTTCCTTAAGTTTGACTTGGTTTACTAATTTGCTCTTGGTAGTTGTTAGTCCCTTAACAATGTAACAAGAATTACAGAAGGGGGGTTGAATGGAATTCTTGAAACTTTTTCTTTAATAATAATGTTCTAACTCAAATATATATATAAGTGTGAATTGATTAACAGAATGCGGAATAGTTACTTGAAATGAATCAAAACACAAGTAATTAAAAACAAGAGTCTTTAAAAACTTTCTGGTGGATTTGAATGATTCCACCAGAGATATATAATATATATCGAGAGAACTCTCTGTGCAAAAAGCTCAGAGCTGCTTACAAAATGATAACAACTAAGAATGAGAAAAATGCTAAGAATACAGCTTACAAATGTTTCTCTCTTGGTTGCTTAGTTCCTTAGTTACTATTCTATTGCTGCTTCTTGGTTTATATATCACCAAGATTACAAAGTAATAAGACATGATAATAAAACAAAAACTATCAAGTCTAATACAATGCTACTTCATTACTCTATTCCAGCATCTTTGAATATCTTCATAATAGCATGGAAATGGCAATGCTTCTTTGTTCTCGAAAGCCCAGTTGAATAGGCTACCATATTCCATTTACATACACTCGACGCATGTGACTCTGTTGTCACTGTCAACAGATATTTGAATTCTTTATCCGTCGGGTTTATGATCATCCGTCGAGTTATTGATCATCCGTCGGGTTCATTGATGTTTATCCGTCGGGTAGCAATCAGGCACTTGACTTCATTTCATTTATACAGAATTACAAGACATCATCTATGTACAATTAATCAACCTATTCTGCATAACTAGTTAAAGTCAACATGACTTAAGTACTATTACAGATTCTAAACAATGTATGCAGAAATGTGCTACAGACTTATTGTTACATAAGCTACTCACTCGATGGATAATAAGTCTTCATCCTTCGGGACTAAAATGATTTATCCGTCGGGACTATAATCCTTATCCGTCGAGTGCTACATTTTCACTAAGTAAAATCTACCAAGGTGTTTTGTTCATGAAATCATCAAGTACACAACATATACACAACAATCTCCCCCAATTTATGTCTACTGGAATTGTAGCCATAAATTAAGAGATACTTGATGATAACAAAACACCTTAAAAATACAACTTTAAAAGAAAGTAGATAATACTGAAAAATGTTTCAATTAACAAAATGTACAAAGTTTTGATCACAGTCATTTTCAAGGTGCTCCTCTAGCCTGAGCAGATTTATCTAGTTTCTTGAAGGTCTGGATCTCTTTCCAAGCTTTCTGTTGTTTTATTCAATATGATTTTAGAGCTGCCTATGGAATTCCAGTTCATCAGATTCTGAGAGATTTAGCTTTTCTTGCATTTCCAAGAGAGTCTCATTGCTAGAGATGCTCAATTGGTCTTCTAATCTGAAAAATCTTCTTACTCCTTTGTCATCCATGAACTTCATCAGCCAGTAGGGCCTTAGATGCACTCTTCTCCCTGTGTAAGGGGTTATTAGAGTCTTTGGGAGTGCATATTTACCTTTAACACTCCTTAGTTCTTCAATCTTCTTCAGTACCAGTCTTCTTGCAGTAACATTGAACCCAAAGTTCTTCTTGAAAGATGAATAAACCTTAATCAGTACAGCTTGGCTTTCTTGAAGGATCATGTGAAGTGGCCATTGAATCTCCTTTCCTCCCTTATACTTGAATACTAACCTTTCAGGTAGGTTTCTGTATGCATCAATTCCTCTCACTTCATCTAGTTCATCTAGATAGAGGTTTAGATCATAAAACTCCTTCATGTCAGACAAGTACATATAATCTCCTTTGCTGACTTTAGACTGAGCTTTGACTAGAGATTTGGATTTGAGAGGTGACAACTTCACTTTCTTGACTGCTCTTGACTTTGTTCTTTTTGGCTTGCTGAGGATTGGTAAATTGAAATTAGGAATTGGTATGTTCTCCCATTCTATTGGCTCATCCTTAGGCACAATAGGTTCACCATGAATGTTCCTGTAAGGATCCACCACCTTGATATCTTCAAATACCACAGAGGGTTTTGATGCTTGAGTTGTAGTTGAAGTGGACTCCTTGCGAAACTGATTCTCCAATTCCTTATCAACAATTTCCAGTTTCCTTTTGGTTCTTTTAGCCAATTCCTTGATTCTTGAAGACTTCTTCTGTTGTTCAACTTGCTTCTTTGGATCTTGAGATTCAATGATTTCAGATGGCTGAGAAGGAATTTGTTGTGATGAATTTACAGCATGTAGCTTGGCCAAGATAGCAATTTGCTCTTTCTTTTATTTAGCCTTTTTAGCATCTAGAGCAGCTTGCTTCTTTTCCAGCTTCAATCTAGCCTTTTATTCTCTCTTTGCTTGAGCAAATTGAGGATGTCCAGCCACCACACAAATTTCTTTCCCATTCCTAAAAATTTTAGCAATTCTCTTTTTAGAAGCTGAATCAGCTGGATCTTTGTAGAAAGCAATTGACCTTGACAGAAGCTTCTTTTCATCAGGCTTAGGTGTCTAATACACAGTATCCAAAGGGTTCTTCAATGATAATTTTCGATAATTTACCCTTGGTTTCAGAATTATTTCAGCCTTTGGAGATTTTATGCAGGATGACTGTCCCCTTTCCAGATAGTCCATGCTCATCTCATTCACAAAAATTTGCTTGACTTGAGAGTGATGGATGGCTGACTTTACTGGCTCCTTGACTAGTCCAAACTTCTTTTGTATATCCTCATCAATCTTCTCCCATTTGATTGGCTTCAACTGCTTCATTTCAGCTGCTCTAATGTTGGATACTACTTCATTTATCAGATCTATATTGTTTGTAACCGGTGGCTTTGAGATTGTAATTGAAGGCATAATTACTTTACTGATTTGAATTTGAAGCTTCTCCCCCTCACTTGGTCATTTCTCCCCTTTTTGTTATCATCAAGTTGAGCAGAGGAGGGGGTTTGAGCAGCCACCAGTTTTTGAAGTAAACCTGTCTGTTGGGCTTGATGAAGATGAATGGCTGTTAAAGATGCTTCCATGGCTGACATTCTTGTATCCAATGCATCTATCTTGGTTGCAAAATCAGAATTTTTCCTTAATTTTTTCTTGATGTCAAGCATTGTAGGATGCTGAGATAGTCCCTCCCTGTCTGTATCCTGGACATTCATTAACTCAGTAGCAATGACTTCCATCCTTATAGATCCAGTACCTGCATTTTTCTCGTTTTCTCTCTTTTGTTGCATCAGGGTCTCACCCTGGCTCCCCACCCTCACACCTTCACCTTCTAAGGTGGGACTCCTCTCACTTTCTTTTGCCAATCCTGAAGAAATGGATTGCATAATTTCACTCATTTCCTCTCCTTTTTCTGGGAGCAACCCAGACTCTCACTCAAAACACTCTTCTCTCTCAATCCTAATAGTGACTGTACAATCACTAATTCTTCTGCACTTGAAATAAATGAAGTTTGAAGCTATGCAGAGATACTCGACGGATGAGTGATATCCATCGGGTGAGTGGTTTTGCTATCCGACGGATAACTGCTGTTAAGCTAATCCGTCGGGATACAATCACTACTCGAAGGATGGGCAATATCCATCAAGAGGGTAGAAATGAATGAACTAGGAATGGAAACTATTGTGGACTCTGTGCTGATTGAAGATATTTTGGGCACAGATGATTCAACAGTTCCTGAAAGAATGGGCAAGTGAGCCAACAAATTATCTAAAAGATGATGCTCACTTGCACTAGATTTTGGCTTCCCCAACAAAGTTAAAGAAGGGGAATCAGGAATTGATGTGTTTATCATATCCACATCCAGTGAGTTTGTAGGTGAGTTTGGTGTTTGAGGTGCTTCTATTACTAGAGATTTTGGCTGTGACTCCACATTTATTGGAGTCACATCAAACTGAATTTGTGAAGGTGCAGTGACTGTGTCTTTAGCACCAGTTTGCACAGTGTATGTACCCTGTGCATCCCTAAGGGTTTTAGATTTATTCTTTCTGTCATAAGTTTGGGGTGATTTTGTGTCCCTAACCCTCTTGGCCTGTGCTCTTGGTTGAGAGCTATGTTCAATAACTACATCCTTTTGGGAGGATGCAGCTAGAAATGAGCTTTTATCCTTTTTAAGCACTACAGTTTGTTGGGAAACTGCAGTGTGGCTAGGCTGGGAACCACTCAACATTCCATCCTTATCCTTAGGGTTTCTTTTATGTTCACCCCTTCCCTTACCTGTCTTACCCACCTGCACACTCCCCTCTTTGGTTTTGGTGGATTTTGCAACTGACATCTTTTGAGAGATACCAGAGGGGGTTTTCTTTGATTTGGATTTTGAAATATTTGCAGGTTTGGTAGCTTGGGTAGGCAACTATTGGGTCATTGACACAGTTTCCATAGCCACAGTAGAACTCAAAGAAATTAGTGAGGTTGGAATAGTTGTAGGAATAAATGAACTTACCTCACTTACCTGAGGTGCTTCCATTACAGGGAAATAGAACAGTGGCACCTCCTTTTGATGATTGGCCCTGTTCAAATCTACAATGAGCCTTCTCTCTTGAACCCAATAATCTAATTTGTTGTTAGGGTTCTCAAGCACAATACCCTCAGAGAGATGGTTAGCTAACATCATAAAGAATCTAGCATAATATACATTCTTACCTCTCTTATTTAACTCTCCTAGTTTAAAACCTAACTCAAACAAAACAAGGTCACTGAAATTATAGAATTTATCTGTAACTAGCATGTAGAGCATATTAAGCATGGAGATATTGACTGAATCAAAATTACTAACTTTACCTGGAAAGACCTTTGTCACTACATCACACATAAAAGTCCATTCTTTCCTAAGGCCCAGTCTCCTAATGTCACTTAACTTAGAAGTAGAAAGAGCATAGTTCGGGGAATTAAGCATATTGATTATATCAGTGTCAGTGTGTGGTGAGGTCACAGTGTTATCAGGAATCTTGAAACATGCTTTTATAACATCACTATTGATACATAATTCTTTACCTTTAATAGTGAGTGTGATTGTCTTATCTGTTGAGTTGTATGTAACATTGGTCCACATCTCTTCAACAACTTCACAAAAGATTATGGGTGATTCCAGCATGGCATAGCTAAGCTTGCAATTCTTTACAAAGTCCATCATTCTGTGATAGTCACCAGATTGCTGAATACCCTTGTTTACTAATGTAGTGAAATTGTTCTTCTCATAAATGAACCCAGTTTGAGACATAATCTTGACAATGGGCGCCATTGTTAGAGAATGAGAGCTTGAAGAGAAAGAGTAAGTGCTTTGAAAGAAAAAGAAATTTGAGCAGTTGATTTGAGAATGATAAAAGAAAAGCAATTGAAATAAAATAAGATTTTATACTATCTCAAAGAGTAAATGCTAAAAGTAATAAAGTAAAATAAAGTAACCAATGAAAATTGCCTAAAATAGCCGTTTAAAAATAAACTGTAAAAATTACACCCATTATCTGTCGTGGTATGCTTACAAACTGTAAGTATACTTAATGGATAATGTTCAGGGAATTAACGACTGAGATTAAGACAATTCAACGGATGAGGATTGACTGTTATTCGTCGAGTCATAAAATATTCCAGAAAGATAATTGATTTTTATTAGTGAATATTATACTGACGGATGATCAAACTCGATGGATAAGGATCATCCGTCGAGATGTAAATTTTGACTTAGCCAAAATTTCATCCAAGACTGAAAAATCAATTAAATTTCTGGCTGCATTTCAACTTGCAAATTATCTCATATAGATTTAAGAATAATTAAGCATACCTAACTCACTTACCAACCTTGAAAAGGTGGATACATCCAGTGGCTTGGTAAAGATATCTGCAAGTTGCTTCTCACTTGGAACAAAATGTAGTTCCACAGTACCATTCATTACATGTTCCCTTATGAAGTGGTACTTGATATCTATGTGCTTTGTCCTTGAATGTTAAACTGGATTTTCAGTGATGGCAATTGCACTTGTGTTATCACAGAAAATAGGAATCCTCTCAACTTGCAAACCATAGTCTAGCAATTGATTTTTCATCCATAATATATGTGCACAGCAACTACCAGTAGCAATATATTCAGCTTCAGCTATAGAAGTAGAAACTGAATTTTGCTTTTTACTGAACCAGGACACAAGCTTGTTTCCTAGAAATTGACAGGTTTCTGTTGTACTTTTTCTATCAATTCTACAACCTGCATAATCTGCATCTAAATAACCATTTAGATTAAAACCAGAATCTCTAGGGTACCTAATGCCAAGTTTTGGTGTTTCCTTGAGATATCTGAAGATTCTCTTAATAGCTATTAAGTGAGATTCTCTAGGATCAGCCTGAAATCTAGCACATAAACATGTAGCAAACATTATATATGGCCTACTAGCTGTTAAGTACAGAAGTGAGCCAACCATGCCCCTATAACTTGAAATATCCACAGACTTTTCAGTAGTGTTTAATTCAAGCTTAGTTGCAGTAGCCATGGGAGTTTTTGCAGATGTGCAATCCATTAGATCAAACTTCTTTAAAAGATCAAAAATATATTTAGTTTGACTAATGAACATTCCATCACTAACTTGCTTAACTTGCAAACCTAGAAAGTAAGTTAGTTCTCCCATCATACTCATTTCATATTTACTTTGCATCAATTTGGCAAACTTTTTGCAAAGTTTCTCATCTGTAGAGCCAAAAATAATATCATCTACATAAATTTGAACAAGTATACTAGAGCCATTAACATTTATAAAGAATAAAGTTTTATCTACAGTACCTCTTGTGAAATGATATTCCAAAAGGAACTTTGATAAAGTGTCATACCAGGCTCTAGGTGCTTGCTTCAATCCATAAAGTGCTTTCAAAAGATAATAGACATGTTCTGGAAAATTTAGATCTTCAAAATCAGGAGGTTGACTGACATAGACTTCCTCCTCCAAATCTCCATTCAGAAAGGCACTTTTGACATCCATTTGATAGACCTTGAAATTGGCATGGGCTGCATAGGCTAAGAAGATTCTGATGGCTTCAAGTCTTATAACAGGAGCAAATGTTTCATCAAAATCTATTCCTTCTTGTTGCTAATAGCCCTTCGCAACCAATCTAGCTTTGTTCCTGACTACTATGCCATTTTCATCTATCTTTTTTCTGAATACCCATTTGGTGTCTATTGGATTCTTTCCTTTAGGCTTGGTCACCATCTTCCATACATTATTCCTTTCAAATTAGTTTAGCTCATCCTGCATAGCTAAAATCCAATCAGTATCCAGCAAAGCTTCTTCTACCTTCTTTGGTTCTTCCTTGGAAAGAAAGCTGTTGTATAGACATTCTTCTTGAGTTGCTCTCCTGGTTTGAACTCTAGAAGAAACATCATCAATTATGAGCTCAAAGGGGTGATCTTTTGTCCATTTTCTTTGTTGAGGTAGATTAGCTCTAGATGAAGAGGCCTCATTGTTGTCTTGATGTGTGATTGAGTTTTGATTGTTAGTAACTCCCCCTGAGTTTGTGGATCTTTGATTTGAGAAAGGGGAACTTTCTATAGGTGATCAATCCTGACTTCCTGCTCCTTTTGATAACCCGACGGATGGTGAATTTTGAGTACCGACGGATGAAGCTGGTCGTCTCCCGATGGATAACGCAGATTGCCTCCCGACGGATGAAGCATTATGCAACTCAACAGATATTGAGTTATGTGCTTCATTGGTAGTAGATTTTTCTGTATTATCCTTTGATACTGTTTCTTGATCACTTTCATCATCACTGTTATCACTAACCATCTCCACATTATCGAATATGAGGCTCTCATGGTAATCTCCATCTTGAAGTCCTTCAATATTTTTATCATCAAACACAACATGTATTGATTCCACAACAATGTTGGTTCTTAGATTGTAGACTCTATATGCTTTACCAACAACATATCCAACAAAAATTTCTTCATCTGCTTTAGCATCAAACTTCCCATTTTGATCAGTTTGATTTCTCAGAATATAGCATTTACAGCCAAAGACATGAAGAAAATTTAGAGTTGGCTTCTTGTTCTTGAACAATTGATAGGGAGTCATGCATCTTTCTTGATTAACCAGGGAAATATTCTGAGTGTAGCATGCAGTATTAACAACTTCAGCCCAGAAATATGTTGGCAATTTAGATTCTTCAAGCATTGTCCTTGCAGCTTCAATAAGTGATATGTTCATCCTTTCCACTACTCCATTCTGTTGTGGAGTTCTTGCTGCTAAAAACTCATGCAGAATCCCATTTTCCTCACAGAATGCTCTCATGATTGAATTTTTGAACTCAGTTCCATTGTCACTCCTGATTCTTCTAACCTTGAAATCATGATGATTATTGACTTGCCTTATGTAATTGATGATGATTTCACTAGCCTCATCTTTAGACTTTAGGAAATATGTTCAAGAGAACTTTGAGAAATCATCTACAATTACTAGGAAAAATCTTTTCCTTGAGATGGAAAATACATTAACTGGTCCAAACAAATCCATGTATAGCAGTTGCAAAGGTTCTTCAATTGTTGAATCAAGTTTCTTCCTGAATGATGCTTTAATCTGCTTCCCTTTTTGACTGGTATCACACAGTCCATCCTTAGAAAACTCCACTAGAGGAATGCCTCTAACCAGTTCTTTCTTTACTAGCTCATTCATGGTCTTGAAGTTTAAATGAGATAGATTCTTGTGCCATAGCCAACTTTCATCCTAACTTTCTTTACTGAGAAGACAAGTAACAGATTTTGCACTAGATGAGTTGAAATCAGCTAGGTACACATTTCCTTTTCTCACACCAGTGAGAACCACTTTGTTGCTTCTTTTGTTAGTCACAACACAGGCTTCTGAGTTGAAGGTTACTGAGTTGCCTTTATCATAAAGCTGGCTGATACTCAACAAGTTGTGTTTGAGACCATCCACTAAGGCAACTTCCTCAATGATGACATTGTCCTTTGAAATCAAACCATATCCCACAGTATAACCCTTGTTGTCATCTCCAAAAGTAATACTTGGGCCAGCTCTCTCCTTGAACTCTGTGAGCAGGGTAGAATCACCAGTCATATGTCTTGAACAACCACTATCCAAGTACCAAAGATTCTTTCTGTTTCCCTGCACACATCAAAATCAAATCAAGTTGATTTTGGTACACAAGTTTCCTTGGGTCCTGCGTTGTTAGCTTCCTTTTTCTGTTTCTTAGATTTTATCTCATTTGACTTGGGGATATCAGATTCATCCTTGGTCATTTGAGTTGGGCCTTTGAAACCATTCATTGCAACAGAATTATCATGCATATTATAATCAACAGGGAATGGCATGCTATTAATAAACATGTTATTCCAGTAAGGCATGCTAAATGGCATTTGTGGCATACTAATTGCAGCATAATATGGATTAGCTGCAAATGGCATATTAGCAAACTGTGCATTCAAATTTTGTGTAGACATAGCATTCATAGGCATGGGAGGCATGGAATTAATGTTAGGAAAGTGAGGTGGCACAGATATGGAAGTAGGCATGGCAGATTTACAATAAACAGACAAATGATTCACACTACCACACTTGACACAGATTTTTCTAGGAGCATATTTATCAGGTGTGTAATTATTGTATTTGTTAATCCCTACTTTTCCATTTCTATTATTTTTCCTTTTAGCCTCTATTTTCACCTCAATTTTTTCAAGTCTGTCACTTAACTATTTGACAGTCATGTGACCAACATTAGCCTTTTTCCCTTTCTTAACTTGACTCGATTCTCCTGAAATAAAGTTCTTGGAAACAGATCCATACTTTTCATTCAGCTTAACAAGTTTGGCTTTACTGATAGGCTTGCTTACAGCCGACGGATGAGGATTTTTATCAGTCGACTGATAACCCTTTTTGTTATCCGACGGATGATCCTCATCATCCGTCGAGTCTACATCTATTAGCACTCCTTCCACCAAATTTGGTTCTAGTTTCTCCTTGTTCTTTTTTCAGGCTGCATCACAGAAGGACTCGATTCCTTGAACTTTGGTAATTTGAGCATGGACATCTCTAAATGTTTTCCATGCCTTAATCACCTCCTGTTCACGCTCGAGCTGCTTCTTCAAAATTTCTTCTTTCTTCAAAGACTCAGTTAATTCCTCCTTGTCAATCTTACACTCAATTCTTAATTTTTCAAAATCAATGAAGTGAGACTCTAGCACATTATTTCTCTCACTCAAAAACAATTTTTTTCTTTGATTTTAGCATTTTCTTTAGTAAGAGACTTAAGTGTAACACACAAATGATATAACTCTGTAGACATGTTATTTATAGCATCATTACACTCAGCTTTAGATAAATGTGCAAGGTTTGTAGTAATTACTTGATTACTTGAAGAACTTGTTTCTGTTTCATCAGACTTGGCCATTAGGGCTAGATTGACATAGCTGAAATCTTCATCTTCATCCAGACCATCTGCTGCCCAGTCGTTTTCATGTGTAATGAAAGCACTTTCCTTTTGTTTAAGCAGCTCAAAGTATTTTTGTTTATAATCCACAGGCTCAAACTTTTTCTTACTGGAATCTGACTTCCTACACTCACTGGCAAAGTGCCCTGCCAAGCCACATTTGAAACATTTGAATTTTGATTTATCCACCATGTTTCTATTTGGCTTGGCTGCTCCAAAGTTCTTTTTGAACTTGAGCTTGGAAAATCTTCTGGAAAGAAATGCTAAATGTTCATTAATGTCTTCCATGTCATCTTGGCTCAAAGAATCTTCACTTTCTACTGCAAGCCCCTTGCCCTTGCTTTCACAGACCCTTGAAGTTGACTCAACAGCTTCCATCTTCATCTCCTTCTCTTTCTCTAATTCAGCAACTACTGCAATGGACCCTCCTTTCTTCTTTCCTCTCTCCACCCTCTCATCTTGCTCTATTTCAAGCTCATAAGTTTTCAGGATGCCATACAGTCTCTCCAAAGTAAACTCCTTATAATCTTCTGAGTTTCTTAATGAGACTGTCATTGGTTTCCATTCCTTTGGAAGAGATCTAAGGAAATTTCAGATTGGAGTCTTTTATCTGATAAACCCTTCCACGCAACTTTAGAGCATTTAGCAGTTTTTCAAACCTACTAAAAATATCAGTGAGAGACTCACTTTCTTCATTATGAAAATACTCATATTGCTGAATCAGTAGTTGCATCTTGTTTTCTCTAACTTGCTCAGTGCCATCACAGATGATTTGTATTGTATCCCAAACATCCTTGGCAGTTTTGCAATTGATAATGTTGTCAAACATATCACCATCAACTCCATTAAACAGGATATTCATGGCCTTTTTATCCTTCCTGACTTGTTCAATATCAGGATCAGACCATTCATGCCTTGGCTTGGAGACAGATGGCATATTTCCAGTTGTAGCTCTCATTGGAACATGAGGGCCTCTTTCTATCCAGTCCACATAGGCCTCATCTTGAGAAAGCAAATGAAGATGCATCTTT
This sequence comes from Apium graveolens, assembly GCF_009905375.1. Lineage (NCBI taxonomy): Eukaryota > Viridiplantae > Streptophyta > Magnoliopsida > Apiales > Apiaceae > Apium > Apium graveolens. The sequence goes on from NC_133650.1 coordinate 36,470,696, forward strand.
ACCTTCCAATGATGGTAATTATCTTTATCCAAAAAAGGAATCTTGACTCCAACATCCTTCTTGTTCATCTTGTTGTATTGTTTTGATCTATAAACTCTTTGTTCTTCAAGAGCGTGCTCTGATACCAATTGTTAGTCCCTTAACAATGTAACAAGAATTACAGAAGGGGGGTTGAATGGAATTCTTAAAACTTTCTCTTTAATAAAAATGTTCTAACTCAAATATATATATAAGTGTGAATTGATTAGCAGAATGCGGAATAGTTACTTGAAATGAATCAAAACACAAGTAATTAAAAACAAGAGTCTTTAAAAACTTTCTAGTGGATTTGAATGATTCCACCAGAGATATATAATATATATCGAGAGAACTCTCTGTGCAAAAAGCTCACAGCTGCTTACAAAATGATAACAACTAAGAACGAGAGAAATGCTAAGAATACAACTTACAAATGTTTCTCTCTTGGTTGCTTAGTTCCTTAGTTACTATTCTATTGCTGCTTCTTGGTTTATATATCACCAAGATTACAAAGTAATAAGACAGGATAATAAAACAAAAACTATCAAGTCTAATACAATGCTACTTCATTACTCTATTCCAGCATCTTTGAATATCTTCATAATAGCATGGAAATGATAATGCTTCTTTGTTCTCGAAAACCCAGTTGAATAGGCTACTACATTCCATTTGCATACACTCGACGCATGTGACTGTGTTGGCACTGTCAACAGATATTTGAATTCTTTATCCGTCGGGTTTATGATCATTCGTCGAGTTATTGATCATCCGTCGGGTTCATTGATGTTTATCCGTCAGGTAGTAAGGCACTTGACTCCATTTCATTTATGCAGAATTACAAGACATCATCTATGTACAATTAATCAACCTATTCTGTATATCTAGTTAAAGTTAACATGACTTAAGTACTACTACAGATTCTAAAAAATGTGTATGCAGAAATGTGCTACAGACTTATTGTTACATAAGCTACTCACTCGATGGATAATAAGTCATCATCCGTCGGGACTAAAATGATTTATCCGTCGGGACTATAATCCTTATCCGTCGAGTGCTACATTTTCACTAAGTAAAATCTACCAAGGTGTTTTGTTCATGAAATCATCAAGTACACAACATATACACAACAGTAGTTTATGGCTGATATAGCCAGACCAGTTGTGGGATATATCGGATTAGTAAGTGTTCCACTTAAGTAGAGGTGGGACATTAGTGAGTTGCTGTTATATTGAGAAACTATTCTATGTTGTCCAGTATCTTTATATTCCATTTTTCCTGCACTATTGTTGATTCTGCTACGGTTATTGTTGCTACTATTGCTAGTGACGTTAATCTGGATATCTTTTATGAATGGGCCCTGATAATAAAGACATGGGTACTTTGATTGGGCAGCATTTACCTGATACAGGTGCACCGTTTAAACGGTGATATTTTCTGTTATACATTCTCATTATGTTTTTGAATAAATTCCGTGTTATATTTCAGGAAAATGCCACACAAGAAAGCTACCCAATCTAAAGGAAATAGTAGTAGCTTTGCTGAGGATCCAGCTATAAATGAAATTCTAGATTTGTTGTGCCAGTAGCAACAATAACCACTGCAGTCAATCCAACAGATTCAGCCGCAACATCAACAAAGAGAGCCAAACCAAACTAGTAGTTTTAAGTCCTTTCTGTCTGTTAAGCCCCCAGTGTTTAAGGGCGAAGTGGACCCTGTTGTTTCCAGAAATTGGCTTAAGGAAATGAAAAAGGCTTTTACCCTCACTCAAGTAAGTAATGATCTTAAAATGGACTATGCAAGTTATTTCCTCAAGGGTGAGGCAAATTATTGGTGGGAATCCACTCGTGCATTGGAAAGAGAAGGTCCTATTTCTTGGACCATATTTACAGAATTGTTCTTGGAAAAGTATTTTCCAGATTGTCTACAAAATCAGTTAGAAGTCGAGTTTTTAGAATTGAAACAAGATGAAATGAGTGTGTTAGAGTATGAGGCCAAGTTTACGAAATTGGCCCGATTAGTTCCTGAGTATGTATGTACGGAAACCCAGAAGGCAAGGAGGTTTCAACAAGGGTTGAAGCCTGAAATCCGCAGTGGAGTTGTGGCATTGCAACTCAAGACGTATCCTTCTGTAGTTCAGGCCGCCCTAGTAATTGAAAGTGATCATAAGTTGGCTGTCAAGGAAAAGGGTGATAAGAAGAGGAAGTCTGAGGGTGTTATCGACAAGACGGATCAAGGAAAATCCAGCCAGAAGTTTCAGAAACGGTTTAGATGAAACAGGAATAAAAGATTAGGAGACAGAGTTTCTCCCAGGCTAGGCCTAAAGCTACTTCAGTTGCTTCCACTCCAGCCCAGTCAGTCAAGTCGGCAGTGGATTGTAAGTCGTGGGGCAAGAAACATCGTGATCCATGCAAAAAGGATGTTCAATGTTTCAAATATGGTCATAAGGGTCATTATGCGTCGGAATGCAAGCTAGAAAATCCAGGAGTTACTTGTTACAATTTTGGAAAGGTTGGATACATGGCGAGGAGCTGTGTAATGGCTATTCAAGGTATTGTATCCCAAAGACCAATATCCAGCACAGCTAGAGCCAGAACCTTCAAAACGACCAAGAGATCCAACATCTAGGACTCGGACATAGTCGCAGGTACACTTTCTCTCAACTCCATACCTGTTAAAGTTTTAATTGATTCAAGAGCGACTGAGTTCTTTATATCAAAGGAATGTGTGAATAAAATAGATTTGATGCTAGAAGACTTAGGATAGAATTTTAACCATAGAAGTGGTCAATTAGGATAGAATTTTAGTGAGTCAACTCTGTCTTAATTGTCAACTAGAAATCCACGAGCATTCTTTTTTGGCTGATCAGATACCCTTTAAGCTAGGAGAGTTCGATGTGATTCTAGGAACGGATTGGTTGTCCTAACATAAGGCAAATATTAACTTTAAGGAAAAGAAGATTGTGATGTTTACTGAAGATAACAACAGGGTAATTATCAAGGACAAAGGCAGGAAAAAGTATTCCTCCCGATATTGAAGGTAAAGAAACTGCATAGACAAGGATATGAGGCTTGCTTAGCCGCATAGTAGACATTGAGAAAGATGCACCTAATCTGGACGAGATTCCAATAGCCAAGGGAATTTTTGGATGTCTATTCAAACAACTTACGATGATTACCACAAAATCGCGAAATTAAGTTCTCTACTGACTTAGTACCCAGAGCCAAACCAGTGTCAAAGGCTCCACATGGCATGGCCACCGGGACTGAAGGAATTAGTTAGTCAACTACAGGAGTTATTGGATATGAGGATGTTTAGACCAAGTGTATCCCTACGGGGTGCACCAGTGATGTTATTGAAAAAGAGAGAAGAAATTATGAGATTATGTACTGATTATCAAAAGTTTAATAAGTTGATAATTAGAAATAAATAACCTCTACCAAGAATTGATTACTTATATGACCTAATTAAAGGAATGTGGTATTATTCGAAGAGTGACTTAACATCTGGCTACCATCAGTTAAAGGTTAAGCCTGAGGTCATACCAAAGACTGCGTGTAAAATGAGATATGGACATTGCAAGCTTCTGGTGATGTTATTTGGACTAGAAAATGCACCAGTCACCTATAAGGATTTAATGAACATAGTGTATAAGGAGTACCCGGATAAGTTGTAATTATATTTATTAATAACATCCTCATCCATTCAAGGGCTAAGGAGGACCAGACCGAACATCTGAAGATTTCCCTACAAAGAGTTAGAAAAGCCGCAATTATATTCTAAGTTTCAAAAGTATGAATTCTGGTCAGAATTAATTAAGGACTACGATTGTTCTACTAATTACCACCCAGGCAAGGTCCATTTAGTGCCAGATACCTTGAGTAAAAAAGAAAGATTGAATAACATTAAGATTGCTAAAGAATTAGCAAGCGAATTGAAGAAGAAGTTAGAAATTGAAGTTCGAGTACCAGGACATACTAAGGAGCAATTGTATGAGATCACTTTTCAACTAGAATAGGTGGAAAGAATTAGGAAGTGTGAAGAAGAGATCATGAATCAATGATTGAGTAGTTTGACTGGAAAAGAAATTTTATCCATAAAGGAACGTAATCTAATCCAATATCTGAAGAAGAACTTTTGGTGACCAGGAATGTTTGGGGACTAAGTAAAAGATGAATACCGCTTATCATCCTCAGAAGAATGGTCAAAGTGGAAGACCAATTTAGACGATAGCAGATATATTGAAAGTATGTGCTTTGGATTTTAAAGGAAATTATAATGATCATTTTCCATTGATTGAGTCCTCCTATAATAGTAATTATCATTCCAGAATAGGAATACCACACTACGAAGCCTTGTATGGACGTAAGTGTAGGTCCCCACTTTATTGTGATAAAGTGGGAGAAAAGAAGTTATAAGGTCATGAATTAGTTCAGCAAACCTAGGACCTAATGATATTGATCCGGACCAGATTAACAGCAGCTCATGATAAACAAAGAAAGAATGCGAACTTGTATTGAAAAAATATGGATAGAGGAATAAGATTGTTGGTGTTGTTGAAGATGTGACCTTGAAAAGGATTGGTCAGGTTCGGTCTGGCTAAGTCCAAGATATATTGGACCGTTTGAAGTATTAAGAAAACAGGTAAAGTCGCCTATGAGTTAGGGATGTTGCCACAGCTGTAGCATATTCATAGTATGTTTTACGTCTTTATGTCAGAAGAATATATCCTTGATTTGAACCAAGATAATGTGTATGAATCTATCTAGATTCTAGATCGTAAAGCGAGACGTTATGAATACATCTATGACTATAGTGAGTATCCTTTGAAAGAATCCTCGAGTAGAAGGATCTACTTGAGAGTTAGAGTCAGATATGCTTGACAAATATCCTCACTTGTTCGGTTAGATCAGATTCCGAGGACAAAATCTTTTTAAGGGGGAAGGATATAATGACTCGTAAATTATGTATTATTCAAAGGATAATTATTGAATAATTAAATAAATAAAATATATGTATTGGTTTTGTCAGTTGGATACCGCTTTGTATTTAATTATATGTGATTTTTGGTGTGCGAAGATCTATTGTAAAATTAGTTATTGATCTGTGTTGTTTTGTTTTGTTATTTAAAATTGATTTTATTGAAGATTTATTTTCATAAATACTTGGATCATCTCTAAAATTATTTTTATTGCTTTATAATTTTATTTATTATTTTTAAGAATTTATAAAATTTAGAAATCAATATTTTATTGATTATTTATTCCTGAATGATTTTCTGATTGTATTTTAGAGTAAATTCAGTATTCAATTCCAAAATATTTCAAAAATTACGAAATTCATACTTATTTAAGTTTGGAATATTTCGGTAATTTTAAAATTATTTTGGAAATTTTTGGGATTAAATTCACCCGCACGTTTGTTCGTTAAATCATTAAATGCGGGTATTAATTGCGTTCCAAAAATGATTAAAAAATATCAATAATTTTTTATTATTAGTTTTAAAATATTTCGAGATTTTTAAGGATATTTCCGTGAATGGTCGGGTTATTTTTACTCATAAATTCCTCGTTAAATTGTTAATTGTGGTGTTGGATTTAGATAATAATCGATAGAAAGCAGATAAACACTGCACTTCTTATCATTTTCATTCCTTTTAATCTCTCTTTTCTCTCTCCTACCCACCCCTCTCCCTCATCGATCTCTTTTTTCTCTCCCTCTCTCAACAGTCTCTCTCCCTCGCTCTATCTCTCTTGTTTCTCTCCCTCCACCTTCTCTCTTCCTCCCTCCTGTGTTTCTTCCCTCTTTCCTGCTCTTTCTTTTCCCAGCGAGTTTCTGCCGCTGTTGTTGTGGCGCCCTCCAAACCCGGGTCAGAAGTTTGGGATCCACAACACATACACATTATATTAACCTGTATAAGAAATATTATTTATAATGACCCTGCTTCATAAAACCACGGATCGCAACAGGTTAAAGTATGAAAACATGCCACAATCTTAACCTTTATTACAACGCACCAAATCCCAACTAATTTAACTTACACTTGATAATAAAATCATTCTTACAATCTGACTATCTCTATACCGCATGAAGCTTCTGCTGGCTCGATTCAACTCAACTGGAACCTTAGCCCGCACTTTGGACTGAGGAACTTCACTATCATCCATATTTCTTTTAACTGTAACATATATAAAAAGATTCGCAAGAGTGAGCTAACTAGCTCAGCAAGTCACGATAACGATAACTGAAGTTAAACAATGATCAAATGAGATGATTCAAAGGAATCAAGTTTCTTTTTAACTAATCATTATAATTGGATATTCATTTTAAGTTTTAAAAACCAAGGTTAGGCTGGTGATCAGTCACGCACTAACCCCGAGCGAAGCACACAACTCTACTCTACAAACTGGATCCAAGGCACATATTGGCCTAATTCGACCACGAATCAGGTCTGACCACGAATCTGGTCCACATAAGAAAACTATCCAATTCTAAACAATTCAATAGAATAAACAATATAATTTAATAAGTCATATCATAATCAACAGTAATAAAGCATTGGTATAAAAACGTAATGCGATTCATGAGTATCACAAGGGTATATCTGGTATGTATAAGAAACGGTTTTTAGTTTGTAAAAGTATAAGGTATTGGATCAGTAATGATTTTTAAAGGTATAGTTATTTGATGTTATAAGGAATGGTTGGAGCATAAAAGTTTCTGTGTTTTCAAACAATTTTGTTCCAGTATTTGGTATTTGGTAGTTAAACATTTGGGGAGCAATATCATATTTGGGTGGTTTGGCATCTGAAAATCAATAAAGGATGGTTTACAAAGAATAAGGCTTATGGCTCAAGATCAAAAGAAATCAGGATTCCATGTTAAATAGTTTAAAACACTTGCAATACAAAACATGAGTTGTTTTAAATAATAGCGACATGTTATGAAACAGTTCGAAAATAATTGCGATATATCTTGAAGAAAAGTTCAGAAGTACTTGCCTTACAAGGCTTTACAACTATTACTGACCAATTCTGAGCCGACTTTGCTGCTCAGGCTCTAACGTCCAACCACTAGATCCCATTGGATTCGATTTCGACACTCAGGTCTTCTTGTTGAAACTCTACTGAGCTCGTCAACTGATTGCTAGGTTATCTTTAGTCCATCGTCCTCTTTCAGGTTCCCGACTATAACCTACAGGGTCGAAATACCCTACGTTAGACGTCTAGGTATGCTTGACATATCCTTGATACTAATTCTTACCCAACGATACTCAAACCCGATTCGTAATTATGAATATTATAACAACACACGTAACAAATAGGGTTCACAATCTCGAAAATCAGTTCGGTGTTCATTTTCGGAAAATATATATACTCTTTATTTTACGAAATCAGGGTTATTGATTTGGCAAAATATCTCATTACATTGTACAGCCAAGTTTTGTATATAAAACATACACATATACATATATAGTTTCTCAACGTCCGGATATTCATAGGATACGTTCCTGTATTTACATAGTTCAGTTTTCCGGAAATTGGGCAGCACTTCCTTTATTTATCGGACTAACCCGTCGAACAATTCGACGTCATTTCACCACCATAATTCACAACAACCAACATTCACAATTTCCCAAACGTCAATTCAATACTATAATTAATTATCACTGGCATTTTACATTTATTTATTAAATTAGGAATCAGAATATAATCATCACAGTCCACCGTCGGCTCGCCGAGGCTCATCACCGACAGCGGCGAAAATTCGCGGGTGCCCGTGTTCGTCGGGTTTCCATCACAAATTTCCACCGATTATTATTATTTCCCGCTCGAAATTATTTATTATTTCACGAATGTTACTCAATCAATTCCTGCAAAACAAAATAATAAAACTTTAATCAATCAGGACAATACAGCAGCACAGCCAAGCACTGGATTATCACAAACAGACAAACAAGAGCACGCGCACACGCGCCCATCACCACAACATCACACAAAAACGCACACACATCACAGATTATATATACGCACGGATTATGTATGTATACATACAAATATGTTTGAACAGGGAAACAAAGCTGAGAAAAGGAAACACAGGTGAATCACCGGAGGACACATAGAAAATACTCGAGAAACGGAAGCGTACTGGAGGGAAACGGACAGAGGAGTCCAGGGAAAAATAGGGAAAAGGAGGAGAAATTAAGAGGATAAAGTGACGAGAAGGGGAGAGATTAAGAGGACAAAGAGATTGAGCGGATGAAACTGGGATATTAATGTTAGATAAAAAAATGGGGATAAAAATAAAATGAGAACAGGGTATGGATCAACTCTCCTTCTACTCATGACACGTATAATAAAAACTGGTGCCACACACGCCCATTCCAAGCCACGTGTCCATGCCCCTGCTTACAAGCCGGTTTTGACCCAATATTGTATCGTCTTTAATCTTTTAACGGAACATCTTGCGAATAAAAATTAACCCAAATGATCCCAAAATATTTTTAAAATTTTATAAATATCCAGAAACTAATAAAATAAGGTTTTCATAATTTTTAAAGCATTTTTGAAACGCAACTTGTACCCGCATTTCACGATTAACGAACTGAGCTGCTCTTAAAACAAATTCTAAAAATCGCGAAAATAGTCTTAAAATATTAGAAATATCCCGAAGTAAATGAAAACGCAATTTTCGTAATTTTAAAATATTTTCTAAAATGCACTTTATACACGCTTTTAACAAATAACCGAAACAACGTGCGGGTGAAATTAATCCCGAAAATTTCCAAAATAATTTTAAAATTCTCAGAATATTCCAAACTTAAATAAATATGGGTTTCATAATTTTTAAAGAATTTTAGAATTAAATATGGATTTTACCATTAAACATACTCAGAAAATCATTTAAAGATAAATAATTAATGAATTACTGATTTCTCAATTTTATAAAATCCTAAAAATAATTATTGTAATTATAAAATCATAAAAACAATTTTAGAAATATTCCCAATATTTATGCAAATAAATTTGCACTAGATCCACTTTTGAAAGTGAGAACAATTCAATATGATCTCATAATTAATCGCACGGACAACCCGGTACACTATAAATCACATATGGATAATAATCAAACAATACATAGCGATCAAAACCAACACACATATTTTATTTATTTAATAATTTCCATAATTGCACAACTAAATAATTCAAAAAGAATACACGAGTCGTTATAGTTGTTGTGCCCTGTTCCGGCTTACCCTGTGGTAGTGTGTGCGTGCGTGTGTACTGTGTTCCCCTGTGCATGTGTGTGACTGTTGTTGTGGTATGTTGTCTGTGTATTGAATTTGTTGCCTATAGTTTTTCCGGCCTGTTGTCTCTCCAATTGATTTTTTTCGATTGGGTCTGCGAGTTTACTGATGTGAATATTTTTATTTAATTTCTACAGAAAATATTTGATTAATATTTGTGAGATAAAAAATTATTATTTGTGTGCGGGAAAATTTAATTAATTAGTGAAACTCGTGATTGGCATCTGAAGCGGGTACCTCCGAGATTCGCCGCCATCGGCGATGAGCCTCGGTGAGCCGACGGTGGATAGTGATTAATATTTCTGAGTCCCACGAATAAAAAACACAAAATATTAATAATTATTAATTATTAATTGAGTTGCACCGGTGGTTGGGAATTTCAGAATTGTGGATTATTGTGGTTGTTGTTGTGAATTGACGTCGATTTTGTTTCGACGGGTAGCCCGATAAACAAAGAAGACGCTGCCCGATATTCGGGAAATTAATTCCAAAAATTCCCGTATCTAGTAAATTATTGGGAATGTCGATCGAGCGTATATACTTATATAATTATAAATATTTAGCGAGAGCTACTTGCAGGACATGATCAACTATTTTGTATAATAACTGATAACCATGTTTTTTCGTAGCGATTGATATATGTATTTTCCTAAAATGATTACAGAACCAAGTTTTGAGTACATGGACCTTATCTGTTATGTGTATTATGGTAATACGAATACTTACGAGTCAGATTCTTATATCTTTCGGGTAGATTTGTTAGCGAGGATATGTCAAGCATAGCTTGTTGTCTAACATAGGGTATTCCGACTTTGTAGGTTTTATTCGGAGGACCCGAAAGTTGACATTAGATTAAAGGCAGCCTAGTGACCAGTCAGCAAGCTCAACAAGGTTCCAATAGAAGGACCTGAGTGTCGAAGTCGGATCCAGGATAGTCTGATAGATAAATGATAAAGCCGAGTGTCCAAGTCGAATTCAAGGTCAACCATTAATAATTGTAAAGCTCTGCAATGCAAGTACCCCTGAATATTGTTTTATGGTTCAGTGTATATGAATAAACTGTTATTTTATTATCGAATAGGAACATAAACATTTAAAGTTACGTATCCACTGTATTTGAAAATGTGGTTTAAAATATGTTTTGGGGAGAAGTAACTTCTGAAAGTACCTATCTCTAAAGCGTTATTGAAATGGAAGAGAGGTTTTAAATAGTGTGCTATGATAGAATTTTTTTTAACAAGAGATAGGTAAAAGTGATTTGAAAACTAGATAAAATGAATCAGATATTGGATAATGTTGTGTAAGTGGCTAATTCGGTTGCACACCCTATCTTCACCGATTAGTCCAGCATAGTTAATCAGAGACCTAGCTAGTCTCTGCGGATCCGTTTAATTTGTGTGGAAGCCCGATCAGCTTTCCTAAACAATTTGTGTGATAGACCGACCAACTATCCTAGATAACTTGTGTGGAGGCCTGATCAGCCGTCCCTAGATAACATCCAATGTATAACCTATATTTGGTTTTTTGGTTCCCGTAACGGAATAGATGACTTTGTGGTTGCAGAAATGGAATAGTGGTTTTGGAAATGAAAATAGCATGCTAAAATTTGACTATGGTATTTACACACAACACACGACTGATGATATTGTTTTACAGAGCATGCTAGTTGTTGATATCCACTTTATATAATGTTTTACTTGTTGTGTAACAAGTTATGCTTTCTCTTCCAATAACTATTTTATCATAAACTGTTTTACTTTTTATTTATATAGTGGTACTGCTAAGCAATTGATTACTCACCCTTGCAGAATGTTTTGTATATATATTGGAGATGCCTAGGAGACCATTCCGTCATAGTTGGGGCAGAATTCCAGTTCCTTCCGTACCAGGCTCCTCTGAGGTAGTTGTGTCGAACCAAAGATGGTCTTCTGAGTTGCTGTATTAAGTTAGTTGCGTCATGATAGTTTGTAATAAGTTGGGTTTGAAATTGTTTGGTAACCTAAGTTATACTTAAACCTGGAAAAGATCCTGGTAAAAGGGTCATGTTTATGTTATATTAGCAATGAGTTTGGCTATATTATATTGTGGTTGTTGTTTGGTGATGTCAACTCCTGACCCCAGGGTTGAGGCCGTCACATGTGACCTAATTAAAATTTTAGACACCTGTTTACAATTGCCTATTTTAGTTCTATCTATTCCTTCAAGCAAATGAATGTCTTCAACTTTTTAATTTAAAGTAGATATTATGAACCAGGGAAGAAAATTTTCTTACCTCTACTTGCCAAGGTCATTGTCAGCCTGGTGCTGAGCTCTTCCAGGATCAATAGACCAATATTGATGTGCTTGTTGTATGCCATGGAAAACACCAGCTTTTGTACAAGACTGGATATATGGTCATACCCAGTCTTCCTGCATGTGAAAGCTCTAACAATAGAGTCAAAGATAAAGGGCCATTCCCTTCTTAAATGCTTCTTGTTCAGGCTGGCGAGGTTGATCTTCTCATTATAGTTTATTAAATTCATAACCTCAGCCAGTTCTTGTGTTGTTGGAACCTCCACCATGCCATATGTAGGAATTCCCAAATCCTTCTTGACATCATTGGCATCAAACTCCACAGGCTTACCCTTAATTGAGAAATTAACCACCAAGGAAACTGCATGATTCTCATGCACAACAGTATTCACCACAGCTGAGTTCCAAAACTCGTAGAGCACATCCAAGTATAGAACATGATTAGAAGTCAAAGCTCCTGCAAGATAAGATTTAGATAAAAACTTGATAAAACACTTGAAACTGTAAGGAGCTTGGTTTGCATCTGTAAACGCCAAGTAATTGGTACCATCCTTTGGGATAACAACTCTAATATTGTTGGTAGCCACTGAAAGTGTTTGAGTTTGAATGAGTAAGAGATAAGAGAAAGAAAGAGTTTGAAACGAGTGAGAATGGTGCAGATTTACAAAAGTTAGGTCAATTAAGATCTTGAAAGTGTAAAGAGAGGTTGTGTCGAGATGTCTAAGTATTTATAGGCTAGAGATGTGACTTATCAAGAAGTAGGAATGAACGGTTGATATTTGCTTATCAAGAAGTCACGTGAATTAGAAAACTCATATCGATAGGTCACTATCCTGACTCTTATCAAGAACTAGACAGTGATTTATCGAGATGTAGAATAAATACCCACTTTATCCTAATTGGACTGAATTATTTCAATATATATTGAATAAACGAACATTGAATTAGAATATATTTTGTATCAAAAGTATTTTACTAAATTATTATTGAATTAAATTATTTTAGTTCAAAGTTATCGAGAAGTTTAAAATTTATACTTGTAGAGAACTCCATATATATAAATATATGTCGAGATCTATACAATACTTATGGAGAAGTCATAAAGAGGCTTGTCCCGAAGTCCATCAAGAAGTCATGAAAAAAGACTTATCGAGGACTTTGTCGATAACTCCCAAAATGACTTGTCGAGAAGTCATTTACGCTCATCGAGAACCCAGTTCTCTACATACTTTTGTTCTTTTTCAGTTCTGTATTGTATTTATTCTACATATAAAAAATGTGAATTAACAATTAGAGAGTTTACTCAAAATTTGAAAATTTCCAAGTTAAATTTGAATTTCGAAAGATAAATATACAAGGAGTCCTGAAATATTTATAGATCATATTCCGTTTAATTTGCAACTAAATCAAATTAATTTTGATTTATCGGAAATTATTCTGCTGCAACATATTAGCTGAGTTCTCGCCTTTAGGATGAAGAATTTAACATACCAATTTTACCTACAAGTCTAGTTAAAGTTGCTTCATCCAAAGATTTAGTAAAAATATCAGCTAATTGTTTTTCTGTTAGAACAAAAATAAGCTCAATGGTACCATTTGCAGCATGTTCTCTAATAAAATGGTACCTTACATCAATATGATTAGTTCTAGAATGATTAACTGGATTAACAACAATAGATATGGAACTAGTATTGTTACACATGATTAGAACTTTGTGTAACACTAGGCCATAGTCCATTAGTTGATTTCTAATCCAAAGCACTTGAGCACAACAACTTCCAGCAGCTATGTATTCAGCCTCAACTGTGGAAGTTGATACGGATTGTTATTTCTGACTATACCAAGATACAAGTCTTTGACCAAGGAATTGACAGCTTCCACTTGTACTCTTCATGTCTACCATGCATCCAGAAAAATCTGCATCTGTATATCCAACCGGTTCAAAACTAGTTCCCCTAGGATACCACAATCCCAAGTTTGGTGTCCCCTTCAAATATTTGAAAATCCTATTGACAGCCATCAGATGTGATTTTTTAAGATTTGCTTGAAATCTAAAAATAGACATGTTGCAAACATGATGTCTGGTCTACTAGCAGTCTAGTACATTAAAGATCCAATCCTTCCTTTATAACCTGAAATGTCTACACTTTTTCCTTTCTTATCTTCATCCATCTTAGTAGTTGTAGTCATAGGTGTTGATGCAGGTGAGCAGTCAACCATTCTAAATTTGTTCAATAAATCTTTGACATACTTGGCTTAACTAATAAAGATTCCATCACTTATTTGGCTAACTTGAAGATTAAGGAAGTTACTTAATTCTCCTGACATGCTCATCTCATATTTACTCATCATAAGTATTGAAAATATTTGACATAGATTTTCACTTATAGAACCAAAAATAATATCGTTCACATAGATTTGAACTAGGATAATATCACCACCATGCTGCTTGTCAAATAAAGTCTTATCAATTGTCCCTCTTGTGAATCCAAGTTTGAGTAAAAATTCTGATAGTGTGTTATGACATGCTCTAGGTGCTTACTTCAATCCATAAGGAGCCTTTAACAGTTTTTAACAAATTTTGGAAATTCTGAATCTTCAAAGCCAATAGTTGTTGCACATAGACTTCTTCTTCCAATTCACCATTAAGGAATGCACTTTTCATATCCATTTGAGACACCTTGAAATTTGAATGTGCTGCAAATGCAAGAAAATTTCTTATTTCTTCAAGTCTTGCAACTGGAGAAAAAGTTTAATCATAATCAATTCCTTTTTCTTGTAAGTAGCATTTGGCAACCAATCATGCTTTGTTCCTTGTCATAATTCCATTTTTATCCATTTTGTTCCTGTACACCCACTTTGTTCCAATAATACTTCTGTTCTTTGGTGTATGAACCAATTCTCAAACTTTATTTCTCTCAAATTGATTTAGCACTTTCTGCATGGAAGATATCTAGTTAGAATCAAGTAGAGCTTCCTTTGTTTTCTTAGGCTCAATTTATGAAAGAAATCATGCATGCAAGCATTTATCTGCAGTTGCACTCCTGGTCCTCACTCCAGCATTTGGATCACCAATTTTTGCATCTCTTGCATGACTTATATCCCACTTTCTGGTGTGATCTTGTTGGCTAGAATTTCCTGCATTTTCTTCATTGATGGCATGACTTGTAGAACTGTCATCTCTCCCCCCCTGAGTTTGTGCCATCAAATTCAACTGAGCTTCTACTTTGAGATGAATCCTCATTTTCACAGTTCACTAGTTCATTTGTTTCTTTCACCATTCTATTGTTTGTGTTGATCTCAGCATCATCTTCAGAATCACTATCAATTTTCAGATTTTCAAATTTAAGGGATTTAGCTTCATTTTCATCAAGGCATTCCAATCCTGGACACCTGTCATCATCAAAGGCCACATCTGTGATTTCCATAATTTTCTTTTGCTCTAGCACATAAACTCTGTAGGTAGTGCTTTTCAATAAATATCCCATAAAAATATCTTCAAATATTTTAGAGTCAAATTTTCCAACATATTCAGAGTTGTCTTTGAGCACAAACCATTTGCTTCCAAACACATGCAGATGCTTCATAGTAGGCTTTCTTTTTGACAAATTTGAGTAAGGTGATTTGCCAAGGTTTTGTTGATTAAATAAATTGTTCTAAGTATAGCATGCATTATTGATAACTCTTTTCCAAAAACTTGTTGGAAAATTAGCATCTTGCAGCATTTTTCTTACAGCTTTAACTAGAGTTCTATTTTTCTTATCAACTATACCATTTTGTTGGGGTGTTCTTGCATATGAGAACTCTTGAACAATGCCCTTATCTTTGCAGAATTCACTTAAAGTTGCATTCATGAATTCTGTTCTATTATCACTCCTCAATCTTTTAACACAATTTTGACCTTCAACCTACTTTTCAACTTTCTTTATGTGTTCAATGATGATTTGTGGAGTTCCATCATTTGAATGCATAAATTCCACCCAAGTGTATCTTGAGTAGTCAATCACCATCACCAGTGCATATTTCTTTCTAGAAATAGACAAGACATTAACCGGTCCAAACAGGTCCATGTGAATAAGCTGCAATGGTGCCCTTATTAAATTTATAGTCTTGCTCTTATTACTGGACCTCTTTATTTTGCCTTTTTGAAAATCTTCACAAACTTCATCTTGAGAAAATTCCAGATTTGGCATGTCTCTCACTAATTCCTTTTTCACCAAGGTATTGATTGCTTTGTAATTCAGGTGAGAGAGTTTTTTGTGCCACAACTTGCTTTGCTCAATGGATGCCTTGGTATAGAAATAACATATTCCATCCTTGTTTTCTGAATTTAATTTACAACAAATAGGCTTCCTTTCCTTGCTCCTATCAGAGAAAATTCACCAGTTTTCTTGCTAGTGATTGAGCATTCTTCGTTGTCAAATATTACCTTGAAACCTTTGTCTGTAAATTGGCTGACACTTAGAAGATTTAATTCAAGACCAGTAATTAGTGCTACATCTTCAATGACAACCTTTCCAGAAATCAACTTGCCATATCACATTGTGAATCCTTTGTTGTTGTCTCCAAAAGTCAGCAATCGGCCAGCCATCTCCTCAAACTGTGATAACAAGGCTTTATCACCTATCATATGCCTAGAACATCCACTTTTAGTGATCTACATGACTTTATTCTTCTTTTCCTGGACATAATAAGGATTAAGTGTTTTTAGCTACCCAAGCAGTGTTGGGAACTTTCTTCTTCTTCTTCACAGAAGTTGCAGAAATAGAATTTGAATTTTCAAAAAGAATATCATTCATAGTTTGATCAGCATTTTCCTTCTTAATCTCAGATTCAAGATTGGCCTCCTTGAGATCTTTTCTCAATTTATGACAACTTGTCATTACCTTCATATTGCAAGGAATGTAGTCAAAATTGTCACAAAAGGAATAGGGATCTTCATCCACAGCCTCATTGTACTTGCATGCTCCCATTTTTGGCTCACTAACAGCCTTTCTATAAAGGTGAGTTAGATGATTTGTTGAGGCACATTTTTGACATTGCTTCCTTGGAGCATTTACAACATTGACATAATTGTTTCTCTTATTTAGACCTATTTTCCAATCGTTTTCTATTCCTTTTTTCCAGTATTCTCAGTACAGACTCAAGGAATACAATTATAGAATACAAATATCGATTATCATACAACTTAATCTTAGGGTTGTCAATATGACCTAGTCTTGCTATTATACAGGCATGTCTTGCACAACAAAAATGAATGTAGATTTTCTTCAAGGAACATTTATTGATTAATTAAGGAAATTTTTATCACAAATTCTTTGGTTAATTAAAAGAAATTATAAATAGGTCTGAGCCTAAACAAGATAATCATAAACATTGAATAGAACTTCATGGATTAAATAAAAGAATTTGGATAAGTCTTTGTTTGAAAAACAATTATATAGGTTTTTTTGGTCATATCAGAAGTTCAAAGTAGAGAACTAAAAGGACTACCTGATATGACTTACCAAGGCAATACGAATAATTAATCGTTAGGCGGCAGTTATGTGACGACAAGTTAATACCAAAATAAGTCACTGATTATCCTTAATCTTATCATTACCCTTCTGAGGGTGATCCATATCCTCGCCTTCGTAATTCCATATACTAAATAATATTTCTCCTAACATCATTTAAAGGTCGCTCGTTAATTCGGTTTTACAAATATTTTTGTCATTCCAGTGCTTTTCCTCGAAGTGCTTACTCCATATTATCCAAAAGCATATGTTAAGCCGATAAGGTCCTACTATATACATTCGTCACTAATTATGTTATTCCCAGAAAATCTAACTATAAAATTATAGGGGGTTGAATGGAATTCTGGTTCCTTTTCAATTTTAAAACTTCTTACAAATATAAATATAGTAATGTTTAAATAGGCTAATTGTGGATAAGAAATATTCAAGTATACAAACACAAAGTAAATAAATAAGGATGTTTAAAAATTTATGGTGGATGGTTAATTCCATCATAGATATATATATAAATGTAGAAGATCTCTGTGATGTAAAAGCACACAGCTGCTTACAAGAGTTTTTACAAACTTAAACTTAAGAGTTCTAAATGATACAACTTACAAATGCTCTCTATTTCTTGCTTGTTTTGACTGTGTCAGTCGATAATTAACTCTTTGCTACGCTTGGTTTATATATCACCAAGTTACAAGTGTAGTAAGATAAAATATAAGCCTATTATCTAGGTCTAATCACATGTTTCTTCATTTCTCTGTCCGATGCAATCCATATATATACGGCATCTTTGAACGTCCCTATTTTGCATGGAAATGGAAATGCTTCTTGATCTTCATAATCCTGATTACAGGCTGCCATATTCCTTTTTTATACAATCAACCCATGTGACTGTCAAGTCACTATCAACTCCTATTTGAATTATTTATCCGTCGAGACTCTGTTGATTATCCGTCGAGACTCTTTAAAATCATCTGTTGATTGGGATTTGGGTCATCCGTCGAAACTTTGTAGAAACATCCGTTAAAAGTATTTCCATAGCAGTTGACCCAATTTCATTGAGTCATGTTGACTCAGTTTTATTGGACATTGTAAGTAATATCTTAGAGGATTAGAAATTGTAGGATATTCTAAGTCATGTTGGGTCTCTCTAGCTATGTCTTATTTGTTCAATTTTGTTGAGTATATCCTTTTTGGCTACCATGGTGAATCCAAAATTTTTCTTGATTGCAGAGAATACTTTTACTAAGACTGAATAACCTTCATTGAGAATCTTATGAAGAGGACAAGTGAATTCCTTTCCACCCTTGTACCTGAACACTAGTCTTTCTAGCAGCCAGTTATTGGCATCATTTGCTCTCACTTCATCCAGCTCATCCAAGTAAAAATTAATGTCTGAAAACTCCTTTATGTCACAAATAAAGAGTTGATCTCCTTCATTGACTGTTGGCTTAGATTTAGATAAGTTTTGGATTTAAATGGGATAGATTTGAATGGATTCCTTGGTATGTTCTTTCTTCTTTTAGAAGTGGCTGGTATTGGAATGTTCAGCTCTGAAATAAATAGGCTTTCCCATTCTATTGGTTAATCCTTGGGAATGATTGGCTCACCATGAAAATTCATACCAAGATGGACCTTGATTTCAACTTGCACAATTGTGGGCATAGTTGGATGATTTGTAGTGGTAAAATGAGTTGGCTTTGGTTCTTCCTCTTCTTCTTCTTCAAATACCAGCTTCCTTTTGGCTTTTTCCTTCCTATAACCCTTTCCTAATTTCTGTTTTGGTTTCTCCAGCTTCTCAATTTCAGTTAAGATAGCAGGCTTCTCAGCTTATTTCTTTGCTTCTAAGGCAGCCTGCCTTTTCTGAGACTTGAGCCTCAATTTTTCTTCTCTCATGGCTTCTATAAATTAAGGATGTCCAGCCATCATGCAAATCAATTTTCCATATCTGTAGATCTTTGCCATTCTTTTCTTCAAGACTGAGTCTCTTGGATCTTTGTGATTTGCAATGGAGTGACCAAGCAACTTCTTTTCATCAGGCTGAGGAGTTACATAGACTAGGTCCAATGAATTCTTGCTTGAATGTTTTGTTGAGTGATTCTTGGGCTTCAGAATCACAATGGCCTTTTGATGTCTACTAGATGAGGTTTGACCCCTTTCCATATTCCCCAATCTCATTTCACTTATTGGAATTTGTCTCAATTGAGTGAAGTGCTTCATAAATTTTTCTTGATTTGCAATTGGGCCAAATACCTTTTCAATTTTCTCATCAATTTTCTGCATTTTTTCTTTCAGTTTGAGTTCAGCTGCTGCTATGTTGATCAAGTCAATGCTGTCCAATATTGGTTGCATGGAGAAGGTAATGGCTAGAATTATTACCTTTTTAACTTGGATATGCACATTTTCCTCCACCTTATTGAGTTGGGCAGTTCCATCCTTCTTCCCCTTTTTGTTATCATCAAGTAATGAATGGGTTGGAGTTTGAGCAACCACCAATTTTTGAAGAATGACTGTCTGATGTACTTGGTTGACAAGCACCTTGGTAAGAGAATTCTCCACTGATGTCATCCTAGAATCCAAAGTATCAATTTTGCTACTCAAGTCATAGTCCTTCCTAATTTTCTGGTGAATGTCTTTCATTGTTGATTCAGGAAGTTTATACTCCATTCTGTCATCGATATCCTTCTTGACTTGCTCAATGTTGGTCTTGATGTCATCCACATCTTGACTCTGTTTAAGAGATTGAATCTTGTGCAGTTGTAGAGATTCAAGATGGGCTTGGAGAAGACATTTGGTATTGGCATCTGTGGTGGCTTGAAGAGCTGATTGAGTTTGATCGATAAGCTTGAATATAGTAGGTTTAAAATGATTATCAGTTCCGTCCTTGGTAAACATCCAGGCTGGAGTGCTTATGGTTGAGCTAGGTCCTGCATCTCCCCCTATGTTCATGCATTCATCTTCCTCATTAGAAGGATCCCCAAAAGAGCCACTAGAATCTAACTCAAGATCATCACCAGCTGTAGGTGGAAGAGAGTTAATTGCATCATTTTCCCTTTGCATGGAGGCTATTGTGTGCACCAAATTAAGAATCTTTTCAGCATCCCTATTGCCATGTCCAGCTAGAATTTGATATGCTAGTACAAGATGAGTAAATGTCTCAGCATCAAAAGAGATAGAATCTAAAATAGCTAAATATTCATGCTAAAATAGTTGCTCTTTTTCTGCATCATTGACAATCCCTTAACTCACTAGAAATGGAATTTCCTATTCTATTGTACCTGCTTTTCTTTCATTATCTCTCTTTTCTTGCATCAAGGGCTCCCCTTGACTTCCCACCCTCACACCCTCACCTTCACCATCTAAGGTGGGACTCCTCTCACTCACTTTTTCCATGCTGGAAGAAATAGGTTCACTCTTTTCTTCTCCTTTTTCCTGAGAGAAACTCAGCCTCTCACTCAAGTCACTCCCTTCACTCAATTCTAGGAGTGATTGAACAACCACTAAGTCACCTACATTAGTAACATGTTTAGAAAATTCAACCACTAAGAGTGATTGAACAACCACTAAGTCATCTACACTAGTACCATTAATTAGGAGGTTGAGAACCTCTTAGAAGCTAGATTCATAGAGGAAGTACAATTCCCCGAGTGGCTGGACAACCCCGTAATGGTCAAGAAGGCCAACGGGAAGTGGAGAATATTCATCCACTTCACTGACTTAAATGATGCATACCCTAAAGACTGCTACCCCTACCAAGGATTGATACCTTGATCAATGTCACAGCTGGGCACAAGATGCTGAGCTTCATTGATGACTTCAGCGGTTACAATCAGATCAAAATGCACAAAGATGACACCCCTATGGTAAATTTTATAACCGACTTTTATGTCTTTTGCTATCTTGTTATGGCTTTTCAACTTAAGAATACAGGAGCTACTTACCAGAGATTAGTTTCCCATCTAATTGGAAAGACCATGAAGGTCTATATTGATGACATGTTAATCAAAACCCTAGCCAAGGCCGATCATATTAATCACCTCAGGAAGGCATTCGAAGTGTCGAGGCACCACAAGATAATGTTAAACCCCTCCAAGTGTGCTTTTGATGTTGGGTATGAAATATTTTTGGGGCACATGCTCTGGCAAAGAGAAATCGAGGCTAACCCAAATGAGATCAAGGCCATCCTAGATATGGATCCACCACACTCTATCAAAGATGTTCATAAGATGACCCGAACAATTGTAGCTCTGGGGAGGTTTATCTTCAAGTCTGGAGATAAATTCCTACCCTTTTTCAAAACCCTTAAGAAGGTGAAGAATGTTGAATGGACAGATGACAGCCAAGAGGCCTTTAAACAACTGAAGAAGTACATTACTGAGTCCCCGTTACAAACTTAGTCCAGAGGACATCCTTTATTTATACTTCACGGTCTCTGAATAGGCCGTGAATGCAGTCCTGATAAAGGAACAATAGAAACTCCAGAATCCCTTTTACTATGTGAGTAAGGTGCTCCACAAAGTGGAGTTGAACTATTCCACTACTGAGAAGTTTGCGCTTGCCATAGTCATAACATCGAGGAAGTTAAGACCATACTTCCAGGCCCACAAGATCGAAGTCCTGATGGACCAACCTTTGAAGAACATTCTTCACAGACCGAAGGCAAGTGGAAGGCTCATCAAGTGGGAAAATTTGACATCAAGTACAAGCCTCAAACAACCATCAAGGCTCGGCCCTTAATAGACTTCGTGGTCGAATGCACCATTTGCGACCAAGAAGTAAGGGGGCAAGAGATAATAACCCCAGAAGGAGAAGAGAAAGAGAAAGATGAGGGTGTGTCTCTGAGAGAGTATTGGGTTCTCCATTTTGATGGAGCATCCAAAACAAATCTAATGGTGTAGGCTTAGCCTTACAAGGCCCCGAAGGATTTATGATTGTTAGTCTCAAAGTATCATAGAAGGAGGTTGAATAAGATACCTACAATCTTTTTCGATTCATTTGAAGTTCTTTTTTAAATATACGGAATTAAAATAAATATAAAAAATTTGAGGAATATATTGTTTTATTAATATAAACATGTTAGTCCCTTAACAATGTAACAAGAATTACATAAGGGGGGTTGAATGGAATTCTTGAAAATTTTTCTTTAATAAAAATGTTCTAACTCAAATATATATATAAGTGTGAATTGATTAGCAGAATGCGGAATAGTTACTTGAAATGAATTAAAACACATGTAATTAAAAACAAGAGTCTTTAAAAACTTTCTGCTAGATTAGAATGATTCCACCAGAGATCTATAATACATATCGAGAGAACTCTGTGTGCAAAAAGCTCACAGCTGCTTATAAAATGATAACAACTAAGAACGAGAGAAATGCTAAGAATACAGCTTACAAATGTTTCTCTCTTGATTGCTTAGTTCCTTGGTTTCAATTCTATTGCTACTTCTTGGTTTATATATCACCAAGATTACAAAGTAATAAGACAGGATAATAAAACAAAAACTATCAAGTCTAATACAATGCTACTTCATTACTCTATTCCAGTATCTTTGAATATCTTCATAATAGCATGGAAATGGCAATGCTTCTTTGTTCTCGAAACCCAGTTGAATAGGCTACCATATTCGATTTTGCATACACTCGACGCCTGTGACCGTGTTGTCACTGTCAACATATATTTGAATTCTTTATCCGTCGGGTTTATGATCATCCGTCGAGTTATTGATCATCCGTCAAGTTGTTGATCATCTGTCGAATTCATTGATGTTTATCCGTCGGGTAGCAATCAGGCACTTGACTCCATTTCATTTATGCAGAATTACAAGACATCATCTATGCACAATTAATCAACCTATTATGTATATCTAGTTAAAGTCAACATGACTTAAGTACTACTACAGATTCTAAACAATGTGTATGCAGAAATGTGCTACAGAATTATTGTTACATAAGCTACTCACTCGATGGATAATAAGTCATCATCCGTCGGGACTAAAATGATTTATCCGTCGGGACTATAATCCTTATCCGTCGAGTGCTACATTTTCACGAAGTAAAATCTACCAAGGTGTTTTGTTCATGAAATCATCAAGTACACAACATATGCACAACAATCTCCCCCAATTTATGTCTACTAGAATTGTAGCCATTAATTAAGAGATACTTGATGATAACAAAACACCCCAAAAATACAACTTTAAAAGAAAGTAGATAATACTGAAAAGTGTTTCAATTAACAAAATGTACAAAGTTTTGCTCACAGTCATTTTCAAGGTGCTCCTCTAGCCTGTGCAGATTTAGCTTCCTGTTGTTTTCTTCAATCTGATTTTGGAGCTGTCTGTGGAATTCCAGTTCATCAGATTCTGAGAGATTTAGCTTTTCTTGCATTTCCAAGAGAGTCTCATTGCTAGAGATGCTCAATTGGTCTTCTAATCTGAAAAATCTTCTCACTCCTTTTTCATCCATAAACTTCATCAGCTAGTAGGGCCTCAGATGCACTCTTCTCCCTGTGTAATGAATGATTAGAGTCTTTGGGAGTGCATCTTTAGGTCTAACACTCCTTAATTCTTCAATATTCTTCAGTACCAGTCTTCTTGCAGTAACATTGAACCCAAAGTTCTTCTTGAAAGATGAATAAACCTTAATCAGCACAGCTTGGCTTTGTAGAAGGATCCTGTGAAGTGGCCACTGAATCTCCTTTCCTCCCTTGTACTTGAACACTAACCTTTCAGGTAGGTTTCTGTATGCATCAATTCCTCTCACTTCATCTAGTTCATCTAGATAGATATTTAGATCAGAAAATCTCCTTTGTTGACTTTAGATTGAGCTTTGACTAGAGATGTAACGCCCCCAAATCCGGGGTCAGGAATCTGGGTCGTCACGCCATCCTTCACTCATTTGTAACCTGGTATTGATTCAATAATCCAACAGACCCCAATATCATACTCACACACACAAGTTATAGCCTTGTAAACGACGTACAAAATGTAATCTTCTTTTATTACACTCAAATGTACTTTACAGGATCTCAAAAAATTATTTAAAACCTCTACATAAAGTTACAATAATTACGACCGATATCTTATATCTATCTGATACTCTAGTACACCTGAGAAAAAGCTGCCAGGGATCCTCCCAATGACTACAAGCGACTAAGTCCCACACCGGCATACTGGTTATTGTGTCATTTAAAAGAAAGCAAGAGTGAGCTATAATGCCCAGCATAATAATGTACAGTATGAAAATGACTGTATGATAAAATCACGAAAAACATCACGTAAACAATCCTTTAGTGGATTTTATTAACCTGCGAATACCTTAATAGTAAACCCAGCGCCTAGGCTTGGATTACAGTATTGCATCACAATTCCAATTGGAAGAATAGGACATTCACTGGAGCCACCGCATACGATGATCAGTCGTACTACGGAAATAGTAACCTTTTCTACTAGTAGAAGGATGAAACCGTCATCTCTCGGGTATCACCCTTGCCGCATACGGGCTATGTGTCCTCATTTCGGGTATACACACACTTCGCAGGTCCATAGGTACATATTGTACCGTCTCCTATGGTACCAGTAGCCTCTCCAATACACGAAGTACTTGGATTCTACCCCTCCCTTGTCCTCTAGGAAATCCTATCATGTCTCGAGAACTCGAACCACATCGAAGTTCCTCCAAGCGTTTTGCTTGTTGATAGGCATAACTTTACTGTATATATATGTATATATGTACTTTTGAAAGTTTCGGAGGAAGTACTAAGGATGTGAGTTGACCGTTGTCAACAGATAATCAATAAGGGGAAAAAGTTTCTCCTTGAAACTATATTCAATATATTAATAAGTCGGGATAATATTCACCAACGATCTGAAATTATTCGAATGATACTCCGAAATCAGAAGGTATGTTTTAAATCAGGATCTATGATTTTTAAATCAATAATAAACCCTTTAATAAATAATCATTAATTAAATAATAGTCGATAAATAATTAAATGATAATTGATAATAATCATACCTCGAATGAGTTTACTCTCTGAAAGATTTATTTAAAATAATATTCCTCAACTAGTTTGTGTCTACATAATTAATAATCTATAATGATTAATTGGGTTTGAAATAAATCAACGTTGGAGTATACTACTCCCATAATAAAGGAATACGTATATAATATTTATTATCCGAACAATAAAATATAGTTGAGGGAATATGATCGTTGGGAAATCGTTTTAATAAAAGTTCGAGGTGTTTTAATGTTTCGTAAATGGACGATGAGTCCCTTTTAAACCGTACTACTATGGACTTATAACCGTCCTATAATATCTCCGAAATGATTCCCGGGTTTTATTCTTTATAAAACAAAACTGACCGACTCTCGGTCTTACGACTTATACATCACGCTCTACTGTAGCGTTAATATTCTTAACTAAAACGCCTCCGGAATACTTCCGGGTTTTTATCAATTTCACTGACCGATCCTCGTTCTAAAATATATACATGCCACACTACTCGCTAGCATCAACATTCTCAATTATAAACTCCTCTGGGATACTTCTGGGTTTTTATAAGCTTACACCGACCGGCTCTCGGTCGAAATATAATATTTCGAACTCGGTATGAACATATACTAGAAATGATCAATAATTGAGTAATGTAATACATCTCAAACTTCATAAAACAGTTTAAAGCAATCTTATGCATATATCACAGTTTTGTAAAATATTCACAACACAACAGTTCTTAAAAGGTAGGGTTTGAAAACTTGCCTGGTATTTCGAGGTGGAGGATGCACTAGGTTCCGCACGGAAATCTATGACCATAAACACAATTCATTTCGTTAGGTCCCGTTCTAATTTACGGCGACTCGCACTCATGCGCTATTTATTATGCACCCTCTCAACTTATACAACCCTTATTATTCCTTTAAGTCATTATTCACATCACGGTTACTTCATTTTTCTAAGTATCTTAGGTTCATTCTCTTTATCGTCGTCGGCTCCGCTTATGGATTCTTACGGTTTCTACTCGCGCGGTCTCGACTACGATATTTTTATAAAATTGAGAAATCATTATTCTCATTTAAAATTTTTATAACATTTAGGAAAGTCAAAATAATACTCTCTCTAAAAATTTCATGATTTATGAACACTTTTAACTCAATCCTTTATATTTTCAAAATTCGTGATTCGTAGCAATTTTTGTCGCATAAATCACTTTTAGTAAAATGGCCAAAACTTTTGATCCGTAAATCGGAATCAAGCGATTCAAGGGCCTAAACGATTCTTATAAAATTTCCTATTATAATCAAGGGTTAGTTTTTAAGAAACTACAGTTTACAAATCCGGGACTTTCTGCAGAAACTTAAAGTTACGATTCGTTGGTTTTAACGGAGTTACGTTTATGATCGGGGTTTCGTTTACGCCCTAACTCTTAATACAACCACCAACAATCATCATTTCATCATCAAAAAACAAACTCCTCTCAAGAACATCATGTTCTTGAGGCAACAACAATCAACCTTAAATCTACTCAACTTAAACTTCAAGATCTCAACAATACCACTTCTTAAACTAAGTTTTCTACCACATACTAAATGGATTTTAAAAATGAATCTTAAATAAATTTGGGCCAAAGATTTTTACCTTTATTGAAAGCTTGAGATGTTTTCTTGAGGATGGTGGAGTCTTGGAAGTGCTTGGTATGATTTTTGGAACCTAAAACCACCATTGAAATCAAGAAACAAAAGAGAGGTTACTATTCATACTATTCACTAGTGAGTTTCTTGATTTTATTTCACCCATCAAACCTTGATAAAAAGAGATGAAAGAATTTTATTAGCTTATTTTAATTTCTAGGAGGCTTGAGAATTAATGGGATGATTTTACCATGGATAGATTTTGAGATTTTGAATTGGATTTCTTGCTTGGAGAGGAAGGGGCCGAATGGAACAAAGAAAAAGGGGGGGGGGTATTTATACTTGCTTCTCTTGGTTGCTTAGCTTGGTTGCATTGCTAGGTTGCTTCTAGGAAATGGGGTGGAAGATCTTGCACATGATTTTTATTCTCTAGTATCCTAGGATTTATTCTTGTTACAAATCTTAGGGACAAATCTTTGGTAGCTTCCTTGAAACTACTTGTATTAGCTCCCTTAGCACATTATTTGGATAGCTTTCTTGATAATCCTATGGTTAGATTACTATTTGATAAAGTAACCATGGTTACTTTCTTGCCATGGTTTAGTTAGTGCATTACGTTTATTTAATCATTTACGCGTTCGCTCGGTTATTTAACATTTTCGTAATACTTACTCGTAAATGGTTCGCGACGTAATTCCTTTCATATTTTTTCCTTATATTTTTAATTATCATACTTGAATATAAATCCTTAGGGTTTTAATCTTGTAATTATAATGTGATTCCCGTAATCCTCGATAAGTCGTAAATACGGTCGTTTTTCAAAGTTCGTTTTCTTCGAAAACTAATAGCGCTTACATACACTTATTTGGTATGTATAATCGTAATATCAACTCCGAAACTCATTTTCTCGTGCACTACATAGTGTGGGCTCAAAAGTTTTTCCTGTCCGTCAGGGTTACTATTCATTAAACGTTTTACAATGTCTCAAAAATTCAAGTTATTATATTACCATTCATAAAGGTCTTTTACCGATGTTAAAAATTTGGGTTCTTACAGTCTTCCCCCCTTAAAAGGATTTTGTCCCGGAATCAGTTCAAAAATAGGTAGGGATATGCTTCTTGCATGACAACCTCGAGTTATCATGTTGACCTTGCAGTATTTTGATTTCTTCATAAAATTTCCAATCCTCCATCCAATATATTTCCGGGTACTCGTACTTGTAGTCTTATGACCTCTACACGTTACTCGACATACGCTAAGTCTGGCTACGAGTTTATTAGCTCATTTTCAATCATATGTTTAGTTTTGACGGTTAAATTTCCTAATCTCGATTCGTGGTACTCGTTATAAACTTAGTGACCGTTCAACGATGGTGCTAATTTATAAGTCAACTTTCTTAGTACTTTAATTCCTCAACTGGTCCAATAAATCTTGGGTTCAACATTCCTTTTCCTTTCGAATCTCATCACTCCCTCCTCGCGAGGTACTTTCAACAAGACTTGGTCCGCTACTTCGTACTTCTTGTCTTTATAGTCTTGGTCCGCATACCTCTATTGTTCGTCCTAGGATGCCACTAGCCAGGTTTCGATAAGTTCTAGGAATTCCTTTGGTCTGTTGACTCAACTACGGTCCAGTATCCTCCGCTTACCAATTTCTTCCCAACCTAAGAGAGAACGATTCTTTCTTCCATACAAGCTTTATAGCCGTTCCAATGCACGCATGATAACTCGTTATTGTCGATAATTCAATTAACGTCAACTGACCACTTCATTTCCCTTAAAAACTGATAACATGGATGATTTACGCATCTTCTAGTGTGTGGAATCATCCTTCAACTTATTCGCTTCCCCCTACATCGCTCCTACTAGTGCTAGAGTTTCATTCCTTAACGTTTTCCCATTTTGGGTGCATCATCTCTGTCGATTATTCAATGTAAGAAGTTCTCGTCACATTTCTACACGCTCGTCTCCTGCTACATGCTTAGCGCCAGTTTTAACATTTCTTCCCGTAGTAACGTAAAGCACGTCATCGTCCTGTTGCCATCTTGAAGGAAGCACCATTTCATACGCAATATATTGACACGTTTTAGGATCGTGCAACGTTTAGCTTCCGTCATCGGTCGGACTTCTTTAATCATTCCCCGTATAATATCTATAGTACTACGACACTTTCTGGGTCGTACTTGTTATTCTCGCTAGTGCCTTAGACGTATTCACGTTTATTGGTATCTGCTACCAGTGGCCTTTATAGGGCATGTACGATCTTCTTTGTCTTTTATCAGTTCTGGCAATGACATCCTTCATTCTTTCACGTTGCCCTTCGTAAGGGATATCGGTGACTATTTTTCGTATGCTAGCGTGGTAAGTACATCTGCACAAATTATCTGTCAACAATAGGTGATTCCCCAAACCTTTCCAAATAAAAGGTAAGCTGCTAGACGTATCTCCTATGATCAGGATAGTCCTCTCGTTCTACTTGTCGATTTGAGAACTCTAAGTCATTCCTCTGTCCGTCCTTTTTCGCAAAATATCTTGGGAAATAGTTCCGTTGTGAAATTAAATCTTGGGTTCTTGTGCAGCACAGTCGTCACAGGGTCTCTCTGTCCCAATTATCTCTTCTGTGTTCATAAAAATTCTGTAGAGTGGACATCTATCGTTTGCATAATAAATAAGCGATCTTATTCAATCTATCACTCAAAATCCTCAAATAGCATGATGGCTAACTTGGTTCTTGATAATCCTCCTTCAAAATTTATTATGATTAACTCCTAACCCTATTTGGGTCATCTACAAGTTGAAATCGCCAAAAATTTACCCTCGCCTTTCCGTTTTCATTTTCCAACTATGTCGAATACTTACTTACCTACTCGATGACATCCCCTTTTCATATTCTGTCATGACTAATATCTGTTTACGTTTTTAGGCATCTTTAAGTCTTCTTGTTAAGTAATAAAGCGTTCTTTTCATGCGATCATTCTCATCAGTTATTCTGAGATTTGTCATCCTCAATATATCTTTTTCTACTTAAAGTGTCGTCCACCACATTGGCCTTTCCTTGATGATAATATATTTCTCAATCATGGCCTTTGATCATTTTGACTATATCCTCTATCTCGTGTTCAGTGTAAAAAAAATTTCCAAAATTTTCTCATAAGTAAACTCCTTGTCCCCTTCAGTCCGAACCTTATCATAATTATTCTAGATTATTATTAGAAAGCCTTATGTCATGGTCCTTAAGCTGCGTAGACATATCATTAGACTTCACGCAACATCCTATTTTTATCATCGATTAATTCTAGCACGGGATTGCTACTAACCTTACCTTCAATTCTTGAAAATCTTATTCCTCAAATTCATACATGCTTGGTTTTTCCCCGAATTTATTAGCACCTCTCCCGATAATGTTTCATATAAGTGTACCTCACTAATCACGTCGTATCCCTATTTTCGTTCTTCTATAACCATCTTAAAGATACTTATGATAATAACTAAACATGGTATTCTTTTCTTTAAAATAACTTACTCATCACGATGCTCCGATTGCACCATCATAGCACTTAACTTTCAGTCTCATATTACAATAATCAGTTCTCAACTATACCTCTTCTTTGTTGGGAAGGCAATTAGCCTTGAAAAAATGATTTTCACGGTATCCATGAAATTTAGACAATCTTATCAAGATTTCAAAATCTAACATCTGAACAAATAATGAGCTATGAATAAAAGAGTCACAACACTCAAAAAATTTATAACTTGGAAGGAAGAATGCAACAATGATTATCCTTCCATGTCCTTAGAATTTTATATTGTGATATTATGGAGAATATCCATTGAAAGTCATGATTGCTGAATAATAACATCATACAAATGATACTTGTAAGATTTTCCATTGAAATAATGCTTTTCTTCTCGAATAATGAAAGAAATATCGAATAACATCCTCGACCAAGGATTAACCATTGAGGTCTCAAAGAGGTGCTATTTTGAAAGAAGGAATTTTATCCAATGATTAATAAATAAGGAAGTATATTGTTCTTCAATCACTTTGAAATTTAATTGGATATTCGTTATACAACGAAAGAATAAAATATTTCATGAACAAAATATTTCATAAAACTGAATGTGAATTCTCGTTTGAGTGGACGACCTAGTTAGGTCTCAATTAAATCATTCTTTGAAAATTTCGTCAACAATTAAATCTGGCATATATAGTGCACTATGGAATAATCAAAATTTTATTGGAAGTGGAACTAGCAAAATAATAACTAGTCCATATCAAGCAATATTATCAATCGGCTAAAAAAATGGCCAGCACAATTGGTTTGGCCCATAGCAACTAGCTAGGACAATTAGCTAGGCTTTTGTCATATTAATTAAAATTTTGACTAGTTAGGACAATTAACTAGTCATTCATGAGAACATATGCAACTAGGCATATTTCAGTTTGTTTGTAAAAATCTCAACATCATAACCACTGAAGAAATTGTGGCTACCTGTATGACGATTTTGAAATAAAGAGTTTTTAAATTTGGGCCGAGAAAGACAATTATCACTCTGAATCGAGTGGTCTTGGCATCGGCACAATTGATAGCCTCTTATCAAATATTTCTTTCCAAATAAAGGGTACACTCATAGGTTCCCTAGTTCATATACTTTATCAGAATAGAATTAAATCAGAATACCAATATCAAATTGATACCCTTACTATGATTTCAAAGTTCAACATATAATTTCATCCCGATTAGAGGAAAAGGATTCCCGAGGAATATATGGATATTAGATCATCCATATTTTTAACAATTTGTTAGATATTTACAATCTCGACTGAGAAGAGTAAGTATGAAAGAAGAATCAAATGAAGATATTCATTATGAATATTCGTCAATGAATTAAGGAAAAAGAAATTCCTTGGATAATTAAAATAAAGTATAAATAGCTCTGAGCCGAACAAGAAGATCCTAATCTACGAATGAAAGTTCATTGATCAACTAAAAGAATTGAGCAAGTCCTGATGCGGAGAAAGACTATTCAAGATGGTTACATCAGAAGTTCAAAGTAGGGAACAAAAAGGATTGCCTGATATGACTTATCAAGGCAATACGAATGATCAACAGTTTGGAGGGAGTAACGTGACAGTGAGTAGGTGCCAAAATATTTTACTGATTATCCTAACTCTCGTCATTATCCATCTGAGGATGATCCCACCTCTTCTTCTTCGTAATTCCATGTTTCAAATAGTTTCTCTTTTAACATCATTTTAAAATAGCTTACTAACTTGACAATCACACATATATCTGTCATTCCGGTGTTTTACCTCGAAGACCTCACTCAGAAATATTCCATAAACATCTGTTAATCCGATAGTTGCCTGCTACACGCATCCGTTACTAACTATAAGTGGCTAGTTTCCCCTGAGAACAGATCAAAGAGATCTCTTAGGGATCTCAATGCAGTCCATAAGTTCAGTGGCATGTGTGTGTAATTCAACATACGTTACCGAATATATTAGAGGTCTACGTGTATATATACGTTGCCTCTGACATCATTTCTACCGAAGAATTCCGCTATAGACTCACTTGTCTATCCTTTTAAAAGGTTCTAAGATCAAACCATCGCTCGTTGTAATCTTATACCATTTAATTATAGACATGCTATCAATTCTCAATGCTCTCGATTTCTGAGCTAAACCATCATAACCTTACATGTTAAGTGCACTATAATATCACATAATGTACTCGTCCTATGATGACATTCTTATATTACATTCAAATATTCCTTTAATAGAATTAGAATCCTCAAGGGTATATTGGACACTATCTCTGGTGAGTTTGTGATTAATACGGCATTCCCATCCTCCTTGGTAAAATGACACTGTCAACTAGTTTGGGCCAATAACCTCAACTGTATGCTAAAATTAGACTTCATGATCCTCACATGTTATGCCCCCTTCACGGGAAACCTATAAAGAACTACGAGTACCAAGGCTCGTGTTATCAAAATTTACATATGGTGTTGGTAATATCGTATTTACCCCAAATGCTCTAGAGACTCGGCTCCAAGTTCTACATCCATATCTTTGCCAAATCAAATATGATTCTAATTTTTTTTTCTCCTCATCATTCTGATAATCTCCAATGGTCTCATTAGTCATACCTTAATACCTCAAATATACACTTATCATAACCTACACATTGAGGCTACATCCGGTAGTCCAATGATAAACTCTATATGAGCTCTTACGAAATCTCGCGTCTAGATAGACTCCTAACACTCTCGTTTTTGAGTACTATAACTTAATGCTCTGATACCATTTCTGTAACGCCCCCAAATCAGGAATCTGGGTCGTCACGCCATCCTTCACTCATGTGTAACCTGATATTGATTCAATAATCCAACAGACCCTAATCTCATACTCACACACACAAGTTATAGCCTTAGAAACGACGTACAAAATGTAATCTTCTTTTATTACACTCAAATGTACTTTATAGGATCTCAAACAATTATTTATTACCTCTATATGAAGTTACAATAATTACAACCGATATCTTATATCTATCTGATACTCTAGCACACCTGAGACAAAGCTGCCAGGGATCATCCCCATGACTGCAAGCGACTAAGTCCCACACCGGCATACTGGTTATCTGTTATGTTGTGTCATTTAAAAGAAAGCAAGAGCGAGCTATAATGCCCAGCATAATAATGTACAGTATGAAAATGACTGTATGATAAACTCACATAAAACATCATATTTGATTATTACGTTTTATTCGAAAATAGTTTCCCTTGGTGATACACACCTTTTACGAAAACAATCCTTTAGTGGATTTTATTAACCTGCGAATACCTTAATAGTAAACCCAGCGCCTAGGCTTGAGTTACGGTATTGCATCACAATTCCAATTGGAAGAATAGGACATTCACTGGAGCTACCGCATACGATGATCAGTCATACTACAGAAATAGTAACCTTTTCTACTAGTAGAAGGATGAAACCGTCATCTCTAGGGTATCACCCTTGCCGCATACGGGCTATTTGTCCTCATTTTGGGTATACATACACTTCGCAGGTCCATAGGTACATATTGTACCGTCTCCTACGGTACCAGTAGCCTAGCAATACACAAAGTACTTGGATTCTACCCCTCCCTTATCCTTTAGGAAATCCTATCATGTCTCGAGAACTCGAACCACATCGAAGTTCCTCCAAGCGTTTTGCTTGTTGATAGGCATAACTTTACTGTATATATATATGTATATATGTACTTTTGAAAGTTTCGGAGGAAGTGCTAAGGATGTGAGTTGACCGTTGTCAACAGATAATCAATAAGGGGAAAAAGTTTCTCCTTGAAACTATATTCAATATATTAATAAGTCGGGATAATATTCACCGACGATCTGAAATTATTCGAATGATACTTCGAAATCAGAAAGTATGCTTTAAATCAGGATCTATGATTTTTAAATCAATAATAAACCCTTTAATAAATAATTATTAATTAAATAATATTCGATAAATAATTAAATGATAATTGATAATAATCATACCTCGAATGAGTTTACCCTCTAAAGGATTTATTTAAAATAATATTCATCAACTAGTTTCTGTCTACATAATTAATAATCTATATTGATATATCGGGTTTGAAATAAATCAACTTTGGAGTATAATACTTCCATAATAAAGGAATACGTATATAATATTTATTATCCGAACAATAAAATATAGTTGAGGGAATATGATCGTTGGTAAATCGTTTTAATAAAAGTTCGAGGTGATTTAATATTTCGTAAATGGACGATGAGTCCCTTTTAAACCGTACTACTATGGACTTATAACCGTCCTATAATATCTCCGGAATGATTTCCGGGTTTTATTCTTTATAAAACAAAACTGACCGACTCTCGGTCTTACGATTTATACATCACGCTCTACTGTAGCGTTAATATTCTTAACTAAAACGCCTTCTGAATACTTCCGGGTTTTCATCAATTTCACTGACCGATCCTCGGTCTAAAATATATACACGCCACGCTATTCGCTAGCGTCAACATTCTAAATTATAAACTCCTCCGGGATACTTCCGGGTTTTTATAAGCTTACACCGACCGGCTCTCGGTCGAAATATAATATTTCGAACTCGGTATGAACATATACTAGAAATTATGAATAATTGAGTAATGTAATACATCTTAAACTTCGTAAAACAGGTTAAAGCAATCTTATGCATATATCACAGTTTTGTAAAATATTCACAACACAACAGTTCTTAAAAGGTAGGGTTTGAACACTTGCCTGGGTATTTTGAGGTGGAGGATGCTCTAGGTTCCACTCGGAAATCTATGACCATAAACACAATTCATTTCGTTAGGTCCCGTTCTAATTTACGGTGACTCGCACTCATGCACTATTTGTTATGCACCCTCTCAACTTATACTACCCTTATTATTCCTTTAAGTCCTTATTCACATCATGGTCGCTTCATTTTTCTAAGTATCTTAGGTTCATTCTCTTTATCGTCGTCGGCTCCGCTTATGGATTCTTACGGTTTCTACTCGCGCGGTCTTGGCTCCGATATTTTTATAAAATTGAGAAATCATTATTCTCAATTCAAATTTTTATGGAATTTTTTAAACTCAAAATAATACTCTCTGTAAAAATTTCATGATTTATGAACACTTTTAACTCGATCCTTTATATTTTCAAAGTTTGTGATTCGTAGCAGTTTTTATCGCGTAAATCACTTTTAGTAAAACGGCCATAACTTTTGATCCGTAAATCGGAATTAAGAGATTCAAGCACCTAAACGATCCTTATAAAATTTCATATCATAACAAAGGGTTAGTTTTCAATAAACCACAGTTTAAAAATCCTGGACTTTCTGCAGAAACTTAAAGTTAAGATTCATTGGTTTTAACGGAGTTACGTTTACGATCGGCGTTTCGTTTATACCCTAACTCTTAACACAACCACCAACAATCATCATTTCATCATCAAAACACAAAATCCTCTCAAGAACATCATGTTCTTGAGGCAACGACAATCAACCTTAAATCTACTCAACTTAAACTTCAAGATCTCAACAATACCACTTCTTAAACTAAGTTTTCTACCACATACTAAATGGATCTTAAAAATGAAACTTAAATAAAGTTGGGCCAAATATTTTTACCTTTCTTGAAAGCTTGAGATGTGTTCTTGATGATGGTGGAGGCTTGGAAGTGCTTGGTATGAGTTTTGGAACCTAAAACCACCATTGAAATCAAGAAACCAAAGAGAGGTTACTATTCATACTATTCACTAGTGAGTTTCTTGATTTTATTTCACCCATCAAACCTTGATAAAAAGAGATAAAAGAATTTTCTTACCTTAGTTTAATTTCTAGGAGGCTTGAGAATTAATGGGATGATTTTACCATGGATAGATTTTGAGATTTTGAATTGGATTTCTTGCTTGGAGAGGAAGGGGTCGAATGGAACAAAGAAGAAGGGGGTGAGGGGGTATTTATAATTGCTTCTCTTGGTTGCATAGCTTGGTTGCTTAGCTTGGTTGCATTGCTAGGTTGCTTCTAGGAAAAGGGGTGGAAAATCTTGCACATGATTTTTATTCTCTAGTATCCTAGGATTTATTCTTGTTGCAAATCTTAGGGACAAATCTTTGGTAGCTTCCTAGAAACTACTTGTATTAGCTTCCTTAGCACATTATTTGGATAGCTTGCTTGATAATCCTATGGTTAGATTAATATTTAATAAAGTAACCATGGTTACTTTCTTACCATGGTTTAGTTAGTGCGTTACGTTTATTTAATCATTTACGCGTTCGCTCGGTTGTTTAACGTTTTCATAATACTTATTCGTAAATGGTTCGCGACGTTATTCCTTTCGTATTTTTTCCTTAAAATTTTAATTATCATACTTGAATATAAATCTGTATGGTTTTAATCTTTTAATTATATTTTGATTCCCGTAATCCTCGATAAGTCGTAAATACAGTCGTTTTTCAAAGTTCGTTTTCTTCGAAAACTAATAGCATTTACATACACTTATTTGGTATGCATAATCGTAATATCAACTCTAAAACTCATTTTCTCGTGCACTACATAGTGTGGGCTCAAAAGTTTTTCCCGTCCGTCAGGGTTACTATTCATTAAACATTTTACAAGGTCTCAAAAATTCAAGTTATTATATTACCATTCATAAAGATTTTTTACCGATGTCAAAAATTTGGGTTCTTACAAGAAATTTGGATTTGAGAGGTGACAACTTCACTTTCTTGACTGCTCTTGACTTTGTTCTTTTTGGCTTGCTGAGGATTGGTAAATTAAAATCAGGAATTGGTATGTTCTCCCATTCTATTGTCTCATCCTTAGGCACAATAGGTTCACCATGAATGTTCTTGTAAGGATCCACCATCTTGATATCTTCAAATACCACAGAGGGTTTTGATGCTTGAGTTGTAGTTGAAGTGGACTCCTTGGGAAACTGATTCTCCAATTCCTTATCAACAATGTCCAGTTTCCTTTTGGTTCTTTTAGCCAATTCCTTGATTCTTGGAGACTTCTTCTGTTGTTCAACTTGCTTCTTTGGATCTTGAGATTCAATGATTTCAGATGGCTGAGCAGGAATTTGTTGTGATGAATTTACAGCATGTAGCTTGGCCAAGATAGCAATTTGCTCTTTATTTTGTTTAGCATTTTTAGCATCTAGAGCAGCTTGTTTCTTTTCTTGCTTCAATCTAGCCTTTTCTTCTCTCTTTGTTTGAGCAAATTGAGGATGTCCAGCCACCACACAAATTTATTTCCCATTCCTGAAAATTTGAGCAATTTTTCCTTTGGAAGCTGAATCAGCTGGATCTTTGTAGAAAGCAATTGACCTTGATAGAAGCTTCTTTTCATCAGGCTTAGGTGTCTCATACACAGTATCTAAAGGGTTCTTCAATGATAATTTTGGATAATTTACCCTTGGTTTCAGAATTATTTCAGCCTTTGGAGATTTGATGCAGGATGACTGTCCCCTTTCTAGAGAGTCCATGCTCATCTCATTC
Source organism: Apium graveolens (assembly GCF_009905375.1). NCBI lineage: Eukaryota > Viridiplantae > Streptophyta > Magnoliopsida > Apiales > Apiaceae > Apium > Apium graveolens. Next base: position 36,508,498 of record NC_133650.1, read on the forward strand.
ATAGAAATTTGCTTAACTTGAGAGTGATGGATGGCTGACTTTACTGGCTCCTTGACTAGTCCAAACTTCTTTTGTATATCCTCATCAATCTTCTCCCAGTTGATTGGCTGCAACTGCTTCATTTCAGCTGCTCTAATATTGGCTGCTGCTTTATTTATCAGATCTATACTGTTTGTAACTGGTGGCTTTGAGATAGTAATTGAAGGCACAATTACTTTACTGATTTGAATTTGAAGCTTTTCCCCCTCACTTGGTCCTTTCTCCCCCTTTTTGTTATCATCAAGTTGAGCAGAGGAGGGGGTTTGAGCAGCCACCAGTTTTTGAAGTAAATCTGTCTGTTGGGCTTGATGAAGATGAATGGTTGTTAAAGATGCTTCCATGGATGACATTCTTGTATCCAATGCATCTATCTTGGTTGCAAGATCAGAATTTTTCCTTAATTACCCCTTGATGTCAAGCATTGTAGCTTCTGGAAGCTTAGAGTCCATTTTGTCTGAAATGGCCTTCTTCATCTCCTCAATATCACCCTTGATGGTGTTTACATCCCTAGCATGTTGGAAGCCTTGAATTTGTTGAAGTTGTAGAGAGGCTAGATGTGCCTGAAGGAGCTTCTTGGTGTTGGCATTTGAAGTGGTTTGAAGAGTAGTATTTATCTGATTGATTAGTTGGATCAGGGTTGTCTTGAAGTAGTGCTCATCACAGTGCTTTGAAAACGCCCATGATGGCATACCTGATCTTGAACTGGAACCTACTTCTCCTCCTATGTCCATTGCTTCATCTTCACTATCCCCACTTTCATCACCAAATAAATCAGCTGAGCTACCAGTCTCATAATCCACATCACCAGCTGTTGAGGGCAAAGCTGTGATGGCATCCTTAGCTCTTATCTTAGACTGTGTGGTATGCACCAGATTGATCATCCTTTCTGCATTGTCATTGCCCTGTTCAGCTAGAAGTTGATAAGCTAGAACAGGGTGAGTAAATGCCTCAGCATCAAGGGAGGTGGAATCTATAACAGCTTTAGGATGCTGAGATAGTCCATCACTGTCTGCATCCTGGACATTCATTAACTCACTAGCAATGACATCCATCCTTATAGCTCTAGTACCTGTATTTCCCTCATTTTCTCTCTTTTGTTGCATCAGGGTCTCACCCTGTCTCCCCATCCTCACACCCTCACCTTCATCTTCTAAGGTGGGACTCCTCTCACTTTCTTTTTCCAATCCTGAAGAAATGGATTGCATAATTTCACTCATTTCCTCTCCTTTTTCCTGGGAGCAATCCAGACTCTCACTCAAAACACTCTTCTCTCTCAATCCTAATAGTGATTGTACAACCATTAATTCTTCTGCACTTGAAATAAATGAAGTTTGAAGCTATGCAGAGATACTCGACAGATGAGTGATATTCATCGGGTGAGTGGTTTTGCTATCCGATGGATAACTGCTGTTAAGCTTATCCATCGGGATACAATCACTACTCGACGGATGAGCAATATCCATCGAGAGAGTAGAAATGAATGAACTAGGAATGGAAACTATTGTGGACTCTGTGCTGATTGAAGATATTTTGGGCACAGATGATTCAACAGTTCCTAAATGAATGGGCAAGTGAACCAACAAATCATCTAAAAGATGATGCTCACTTGCACTAGATTTTGGCTTCCCCAGCAAAGTTAAAGAAGGGGAATCAGGAATTGATGTGTTTATCATATCCACATCCAGTGAGTTTGTGGGTGAGTTTGGTGTTTGAGGTGCTTCTATTACTAGAGATTTTGGCTGTGACTCCACATTTATTGGAGACACATCAAACTGAATTTGTGAAGGTGCAGTGACTGTGTCTTTAGCACCAGTTTGCACAGTGTGTGTACCCTGTGCATCCCCAAGGGTTTTAGATTTCTTCTTTCTAGCATAAGTTTGGGGTGAGCTTATGTCCCTAACCCTCTTGGCCTGTGCTCTTGGTTGAGAGCTTTGTTCAATATCTACATCCTTTTGGGAGGATGCAGCTAGAAATGGGCTTGTATCCTTTTTAAGCATTGTAGTTTGTTGGGAAACTGCAGTGTGACTAGGCTGGGAACCACTCAACTTTCCATCCTTATCCTTACGGTTTCTTTTATGTTCACCCCTTCCCTCACCTGTCTTACCCACCTGCACACTCCCCTCTTTGGTTTTGGTGGATTTTGTAACTGGCATCTTTTGAGAGATACCAGAGAGGGAATTGACACAATTGCCATAGCCACACTAGAACTTAGAGAAATTAGTGAGGTTGGAATAGTGGTAGGAATAGATGAACTTACCTCACTTACCTGAGGTGCTTCCATTACAGGGAAATAGAACAGTGGCACTTCCTTGTGATGATTGGACCTGTTCAAATCTGTAATGAGCCTTCTCTCTTGAACCCAACAACTAATTTGTTTTTAGGGTTCTCAAGCACAATACCCTCAGAGAGATGGTTAGCTAACATCATAAAGAATCTAGCATAATACATATTCTTACCTCTCTTATTTAACTCTCCTAGCTTAAAACCTAACTCAAACAAAACAAGGTCACTGAAATTATAGAATTTATCTGTAACTAGCATGTAGAGCATGTTAAGCATGGAGATATTTACCTGAAAAGACCTTTGTCACTACATCACACATAAAATTCCATTCTTTCCTAAGGCCCAGTCTCCTAATGTCACTTAATTTAGAAGTAGAAAGAGCATAGTTCATGGAATTAAGCATATTGATTATATCAGTGTCAGTGTGTGGTGAGGTCACGGTGTTATCAGGAATCTTGAAACATGCTTTTATAACATCACTATTGATAAATAATTCTTTACCTTTAATGGTGAGTGTGATTGTCTTATCTGTTGAGTTGTATGTAGCAGTGGTCCACATCTCTTCAACAACTTTACAAAAGATTGTGGGTGATTCCAGCATGGCATAACTAAGCTTACAATTCTTCACAAAGTCCATCATCTTGTGATAGTCACCAGGTTGCTGAATACCCTTGTTTACTAATGCAGTGAAATTGTTCTTCTTATAAATGAACCCAGTTTGAGACATAATCTTGACAACGGGCGCCATTGTTAGAGAATGAGAGCTTGAAGAGAAAGAGTAAGTGCTTTGAAATAGAAAGAAATTTGAGAAGCTGATTTGAGAATGATAAAAGAAAAGCAATTGAAATGAAATAAGCTTTTATACTATCTCAAAGAATAACTGCTAAAAATAATAAAGTAAAATAAAGTAACCAATGAAAATTGCCTAAAATAGCCATTTAAATATAAACTGTAAAAATTCCACCCATTATCTGTCGTGTTATGCTTACAAACTGTAAGTATACTCGATGGATAATGTTCAGGGAATTAACGGCTGAGATTAAGACAATTCGACGGATGAGGATTGACTGTTATCCGTCGAGTCATAAAATATTCCAGAAAGATAATTGATTTTTATTAGTAAATAGTATATCGACGGATGATCAAACTCGATGGATAAGGATCATCCGTCGAGATGTAAATTTTGACTTAGCAAAAATTTTGACTAGAGCCATTAACATTTCTAAAGAATAAAGTTTTATCTACAGTACCTCTTGTGAAATGATTTTCCAAAAGGAACTTTGATAAAGTGTCATACCAGGCTGTAGGTGCTTGCTTCAGTCTATAAAGTGCTTTCAAAAGATAATAGACATGTTCTGGAAAATTTGGATCTTCAAAACCAGGAGGTTGACTGACATAGACTTCCTCCTCCAAATCTCCATTCAGAAAGGCACTTTTGACATCCATTTGATAGACCTTGAAATTGGCATGGGCTGCATAGGCTAAGAAGATTCTGATGGCTTCAAGTCTTGCAACAGGAGCAAATGTTTCATCAAAATCTATTCCTTCTTATTGACAATATCCCTAATCAACCAATCTAGCTTTGTTCCTGACTACTATGCCATTTTTCATCCATCTTGTTTCTGAATACACATTTGGTGTCTATTGGATTCTTTCATTTAGGCTTGGGAACCAGCTTCCATGCATTATTCCTTTCAAATTGTTTTAGCTCCTCCTGCATAGCTAAAATCCAATCAGAATCCAGCAAAGCTTCTTCTACCTTCTTTGGTTCTTCCTTGGAAAGAAAGCTGTTGTATAGACATTCTTCTTGAGTTGCTCTCCTGGTTTGAACTCTAGAAGAAACATCACCAATTATGAGCTCAAAGGGGTGATCTTTTGTCCATTTTCTTTATTGAGGTAGATTAGCTCTAGATAAAGAGGCCTCATTGTTTTCTTGATGTATGATTGAGTTTTGATTGTTAGAAACTCCCCCTGAGTTTGTGGATCTTTGATTTGAGAAAGGGGAACTTTCTATAGGTGATCTATCCTGACTTCCTGCTCCTTTTGATAACCCGACGGATGGTGAATTTTGAGTACCGATGGATGAAGCTGGTTATCTCCCGACGGATAACGCAGATTGCCTGTCGACGGATGAAGCATTATGCAACTCGACAGATGTTGAGTTTTGTGCTTCATTGGTAGTAGATTTTTCTGCATTATCCTTTGATAATGTTTCTTGATCACTTTCATCATCACTATTATCACTAACCATCTCCACATTGTTGAATTTGAGGCTCTCATGGTAATCTCCATCTTGAAGTCCTTCAATCTTTTTATCATCAAACACAACATGTATTGATTCCACAACAATGTTGGTTCTTGGATTGTAGACTCTATATGCTTTACCAACAACATATCCAATAAAAATTCCTTCATCTGCTTTAGCATCAAACTTCCCATTTTGATCAGTTTGATTTTTCAGAATATAGCATTTACAGCCAAATACATGAAGAAAATTTAGAGTTGGCTTCTTGTTCTTGAACAATTGATAGGGAGTCATGTATTTTTCTTGATTAACCAGGGAAATATTCTGAGTGTAGCATGCAGTATTTACAGCTTCAGCCCAGAAATATGTTGGAAGTGTAGATTCTTCAAGCATTGTCCTTGCAGCTTCAATAAGTGATCTGTTCTTCCTTTCCACTACTCCATTCTGTTGTGGAGTTCTTGCTGCTGAAAACTCATGCAGAATCCTATTTTCCTCACAGAATGTTCTCATGACTGAATTTTTGAACTCAGTTTTATTGTCACTCCTGATTCTTCTAACCTTGAAATCAGGATGATTATTGACTTGCCTTATGTGATTGATGATGATTTCACTAGCCTCATCTTTAGACTTTAGGAAGTATGTTCAAGAGAACTTTGAGAAATCATCTACAATTATTAGGCAAAATCTTTTCCTTGAGATGGACAACATATTGACTGGTCCAAACAAATCCATGTGTAGTAGTTGCAAAGGTTCTTCGATTGTTGAATCAAGTTTCTTCCTGAATGATTCTTTAATCTGCTTCCCTTTTTGACAGGCATCACACAGTCCATCCTTAGAAAACTCCACTAGAGGAATGCCTCTGACCAGTTCTTTCTTTACTAGCTCATTCATGGTCTTGAAGTTTAAATGGGATACTTTCTTGTGCCATAGCCAACTTTCATCCTGACTTGCTTTACTGAGAAGACAAGTAACAAATTCTGCATTAGATGAGTTGAAATCAGCTAGGTACACATTTCCTTTTCTCACACCAGTGAGAACCACTTTGTCGCTTCTTTTGTTAGTCACAACACAAGCTTCTGAGTTGACGGTTACTGAGTTGCCTTTATCACAAAGCTGGTTCATACTCAACAAGTTGTGTTTGAGACCATCCACTAAGGCAACTTCCTCAATGATGACATTGTCCTTTGAAATCAAGCCATATCCCACAGTATAACCTTTGCTGTCATCTCCAAAAGTAATACTTGGGCCAGCTCTCTCCTTGAACTCTGTGAGCAGGGTAGAATCACCAGTCATGTGTCTTGAACAACCACTATCCAAGTACCAAAGATTCTTTCTGTTTCCCTGCACACATCAAAATCAAATCAAGTTGATTTTGGTACCCAAGTTTCCTTGGGTCCTGCCTTATTAGCTTTCTTTTTCTGTTTCTTGGGCTTTATCTAATTTGACTTGGGGATACCAGATTCATCCTTGGTCATTTGAGTTGGGCCTTTGAAACCATTCATTGCAACATAATTATCATGCATATCATAATCAACAGGGAATGGCATGCTATTAGTGAACATGTTATTCCAGTAAGGCATGCTAAATGGCATTTGTGGCATACTAAATGCAGCATAATATGGATTCGGTGCAAATGGCATATTAGCAAACTGTGCATTCAAATTCTGTGTAGACATGGCATTCATAGGCATGGGAGGCATGACATTCATGTGAGGAAAGTGAGGTGGCACAGACATGGAAGTAGGCATGGCAGATTTGCAATTAACAGACAAATGATTCACACTACCACACTTGACACAGATTTTTCTAGGAGAATATTTATCAGGTGTGTAGTTATTGTGTTTGTTAGTCCCTACTTTTCCATTTCTATTATTTTTCCTTTTAGCCTCTATTTGCACCTCAATCTTTTCAAGTCTGTCACTTAACTGTTTGACAGTCATGTGACCAATATTAGCCTTTTTCCCTTTCTTAACTTGACTCGATTCTCCTGAAACAAAGTTCTTGGAAACAGATCCATACTTTTCATTCAGCTTAACAAGTTTGGCTTTACTGATAGGCTTGCTTACATCCGACGGATGAGGATTTTCATCAGTCGACGGATAACCCTTTTTGTTATCCGACGGATGATCCTCATCATCCGTCGAGTTTACATCTGTTAGCACTCCTTCCACCTAATTTGGTTCTAGTTTCTCCTTGTTCTTTTTTCAGGCTACATCACAGAAGGACTCGATTCCTTGAACTTTGGCAATTTGAGCATGGGCATCTCTAGATGTTTTCCATGCCTGAATCACCTTCTGTTCACGCTCGAGCTGCTTCTTCAAAATTTCTTCTTTCTTGAAGGACTCGGTTAATTCCTCCTTGGCAATCTTACACTCAATTCTTAATTTTTCAAAATCAATGAATTGAGACTCTAGCACATTATTTCTCTCACTTAAAACAAATTGTTTTCTTTGATTTTAGCATTTTCTTTAGTAAGAGACTTAAGTGTAACACGCAAGTGATATAACTCTGTAGACATGTCATTTATAGTATCATTACACTCTGCTTTAGATAAATGTGCAAGGTTTGTAGTAATTACTTGATCACTTGAAGAACTTGTTTCTGTTTCATCAGACTTGGCCATTAGGGCTAGATTGATATAGTTGACATCTTCATCTTCATCCAGACCATCTGCTGCCCAGCCGTTTTCATGTGTAATGAAAGCCCTTTCCTTTTGTTTGAGCAGCTCAAAGTATTTTTGCTTATAATCCACAGGCTCAAACTTTTTCTTACTGGAATCTGACTTCCTACACTCACTGGAAAAGTGCCCTGCCAAGCCATATTTGAAACATTTGAATTTTGATTTATCCACCATGTTTCTATTTGGTTTGGCTGCTCCAAAGTTCTTTTTGAACTTGAGCTTGGAAAATCTTCTGGAAAGAAATGCTAAATGTTCATCAATGTCTTCCATGTCATCTTCGCTCAAAGAATCTTCACTTTCTACTGCAAGCCCCTTGCCCTTGCTTTCACAGACCCTTGAAGTTGACTCAACAGCTTCCATCTTCATCTCCTTCTCTTTCTCTAACTCAGCAACTAGTGCAATGGACCCTCCTTTCTTCTTTCCCCTCTCCATCCTCTCATCTTGCTCTATTTCAAGCTCATAAGTTTTCAGGATGCCATACAATCTCTCCAAAGTAAACTCCTTATAATCTTGTGAGTTTCTTAATGAGACTCTCATTGGTTTCCATTCCTTCGGAAGAGATCTAAGGAAATTTCAGATTGGAGTCTTTTGTCTGATAGACCCTTCCATGCAACTTTAAAGCATTTAGCAGTTTTTGAAACCTACTAAAAATGTCAGTGAGAGACTCACTTTCTTCATTATGAAAATGCTCATATTGCTGAATCAGTAGCTGCATCTTATTTTCTCTAACTTGCTCAGTGCCATCACAGATGATCTGTATTGTATCCCAAACATCCTTAGCAGTTTTGCAGTTGATAATATTGTCAAACATATCACCATCAACTCCATTAAACAGGATATTCATGGCCTTTTTATCCTTCCTGACTTGTTCAATATCAGGATCAGACCATTCATGCCTTGGATGGCTCATTTCCAGTTGCAGCTCTCATTGGAACATGAGGGTCTCTTTCTATGCAGTCCACATAGGCCTCATCTTGAGAAAGCAAATGAGGATGCACCTTTACCTTCCAATGATGGTAATTATCTTTATCCAAAAAAGGAATCTTGACTCCAACATCCTTCTTGTTCATCTTGCTATATTGTTTTGATATTTAAACTCTTTATTCTTCAAGAGCTTGCTCTGATACCAATTGTTAGTCCCTTAACAATGTAACAAGAATTACAGAAGGGGGGTTGAATGGAATTCTTTAAACTTTTTCTTTAATAAAAATGTTCTAACTCAAATATATATATATATATATATATATATTAGTCTGAATTGATTAGCAGAATGCGGAATAGTTACTTGAAATGAATCGAAACAAAAGTAATTAAAAACAAGAGTCTTTAAAACTTTCTGGTGAATTAGAATGATTCCACCAGAGATATATAATATATATCGAGAGAACTCTGTGTGCAAAAAGCTCACAGCTGCTTACAAAATGATAACAACTAAGAACGAGAGAAATGCTAAGAATACAGCTTACAAATGTTTTTCTCTTGATTGCTTAGTTCCTTGGTTTCTATTCTATTGCCGCTTCTTGGTTTATATATCACCAAGATTACAAAGTAATAAGACAGGATAATAAAACAAAAACTATCAAGTCTAATACAATGCTACTTCATTACTTTATTCCAGTATCTTTGAATATCTTCATAATAGCATGGAAATGGCAATGCTTCTTTGTTCTCGAAAACCCAGTTGAATAGGCTACCACATTCCATTTGCATACACTTGACACATGTGACTGTGTTGTCACTGTCAACAGATATTTGAATTCTTTATCCGCCGGGTTTATGATCATCTGTCGAGTTATTGATCATTCGTCAGGTTGTTGATCATCCGTCGAATTCATTGATGTTTATCTGTCGGGTAGCAATCAGGCACTTGACTCCATTTCATTTATGCAGAATTACAAGACATCATCTATGTACAATTAATCAACCTATTCTGCATATCTAGTTAAAGTCAACATGACTTAAGTACTACTACAGATTCTAAACAATGTGTATGCAGAAATGTGCTATAGACTTATTGTTACATAAGCTACTCACTCGATGGATAATAAGTCATCATCCGTCGGGACTAAAATGATTTATCCGTCGGGACTATAATCCTTATCCGTCGAGTGCTACATTTTCACTAAGTAAAATCTACCAAGGTGTTTTGTTCATAAAATCATCAAGTACACAACATATGCACAACAAAACCTTGAGGTCGCTACACTCTAATCAATCAATTGATTAGCTACAATAAACCCAACGGCTAACATTATGTTTGCAAGATAAAAAATTTGGCCTTCAATGGTGCTTCATAAAAATACTGTTGGGAGCTGAGGAAGATAACTGAATGAATTTATTCCATTCTGCTTCTTTTCTGTAGAATTCAATTTGCTTTGGACACGTGGCTTATTCTCAGCTAAGTACCAAATTAATTGCTTCTTTATATTTAATGAATTTACCAAGTTCTAAGTGGCGACAAGAGTGAACTTCATCGACTTAGAATTATATTCACTTGCACATACAAGGAAGCAAATTGCCTTGTACACATTCCTCCTGATTTGCGACCACAATGAAGCAATTTTCCTTTAAAATATCTCCTGAGTTGTGACCACAAGGAAATAATTTCCCTTAGAAATATTTCTCCTGAGTTGCGACCACAAGGAGCATAATACTTAGTTTTTATACCAAGTTGTGATTAGGACTCCTTGGATCACTCACTTGCGTCTAGGGTGTTCCTTGGAGTGAATTCCCTTCATTTCTTCACAAGTTACAACTAGAAGACCTTATCTTCCTTGTATGCATTCTTGACTTAGAAACTTTTTCATTCCCTTGACCCCTCTATATTATATCAACTTCAATTATTCTGTATGATTAAATTAATTCTATGTGTTGATGTTCGGTGCACTGGTCTGGTTCATAAATAACTAGCACTGAATTGATTTAATTTAATCTCTTTACAATTCTGAGCTGATACAACTTGTTGGTCATTCATTGCTTCAATCACCGAAACCATTGATCTTCAACACTTCTTGTCACTAGAAGTCCTTTGACATTTTTTTTCACGGAGGCTTGAACATGTTAGTGAAATTATTTCCATGACCTGGTTGCAGACTTAGAACATTAATTTTATCTTTTAATTCTTTGTATATATCCAGTCTTCATATTCAGGGTTCATGTGCTTCACAGTTAATATTTTTTATCTGTTTCTATTTCATGTTGAGTTATATTTCCTCGGTTACATATTAAGTTTAATTATGATTTACAATCTCCCATTATTTGTTTGTTAGAGTTCGACAACCAAATCCCTAAAAGATAACTCAAATGACAATAAGAAAAAGTACGTATTGAAAATAGAGAACAATATTAAGTATAGTCTGGATCACATATATAATTCCAGATTTTTTAAATTACAGATTAAAAAGATAAGAATTGTTCCTCCAGCCTGAACAAATAAACTATGTCTTATTTGTCTTTAATTTCTTTTGCTTCTTGCATTGGCTACCTTCTCCTTCTTGCGTAGATTCAGTCTGAACAGACTTTTTTTGGTAGCTTTCTTCTTAGGATATGATGATTGTGTAGAGTCTGGATGAGATACTCCTTTCTCACTTTCTTTCTGTCTATTCAGAAGTTCATTCAATCTAGCTTGAACAGAATCACGAGCTTCAATTTCAAGTGCATTCTTGGTGGTGGATTGTTCAGCTCTTTCAGCATCAGTTGAAGATACCTGATCTTGGAGACTTTATGGAGAAGACTAAACTACATTGTAGATTTTCTTTCCTTTACAAAGATAGTTTTCCTTTTAGGATGGTCTCTACTCTTTTAGTGTTGTTGATAGACTGTTCTTCAATTACTCCCTCAAGTATCTCCATGATTGGAATCAGGGTAATCTTCTCTTTTTTATATGTAGATATTTTAACATCCAATAAGGCTTGCTTGATTGAATCTGATTCACTTTCTCTAAAAACTTTGATTTTAGTCTTCTTTTTATTGATCTCAAAAACTAGATTCCCTTCGTCATCCTTGCTGATAATAGGGTCACTATCTTTCAAAAGATCAATTTCTGCCACCCCATTTATGAACACCATCTCATGATATGCTCTGTTCAGCTTCTTCATATCCTTTTCTTGATCTCCAATGTGGCGCCCCAAAACCCGCGGTCAGGAATCTTGGAGGCCACACCATCTGAACTATTACAACCACACAACTCACACTATAATATGTAAATACTCACGCTTCATGACCCCACACTTATCACACACACACACACTTACAGGCTATTATCTTGGAAACGAACCATCATATCTAGAGTACTTTCAACCATCAAGTGATAATTATTACAACCCAAAAGTAATTTAGTCTTACCGGGGAGTAACCTTTAAGTAAAGCTAGTCCTCCGACCAAATATACGTTTCTTGTTTATTATCTTACATAAGTCATACTTATAAATAAGCCGAACTAAAAACAACTGAAAACTAATCCAGCTTATTCGGACTACCCGTGGTACAACACCAAAAAATCTATGGAACAGTTGGCCATTTCCTACCCGTTTCCTGGCTGTGGTTCTCATGGCAGGCATCTTGATTCACTGTTGTGTTGTGTCAATTTAAGAAAACAAGTGTGAGCTATAATGTCCAGCATAATAATGTACAGTATGAAAATGATTGTATGATTACATCATATACGATAATTATGTTTTATTCGAAAATATTTTTCCTTGGTGATACACACCTTCTTATGAAAACAATTCTTTAAGGGATTTTATTATCCTGTGAATACCTTAATAGTAATCCCAGCACCTAGGCTTGGGTTACGGTATTGCATCACAATTCCAATTGGAAGAATTTGGACATTCGTTGGAGCCACCGCATACGATGATCAGTCGTACTTCGATAAAAGTAACCTTTTCTATTAGTAGAGGGACGACACCTTCACATCTCGGTTATCACCCTTGCCTCATACGGGCTATGTGTCCTCATTTCGGGTATACACACACTTCACAAATCCATAGGTACATATTGTACCGTCTCCTACGGTACCAGTAGTCTATCCAATACACGGAGTACTTGGATCCTACCCCTCCCTTGTCCTTTAGGAAATCCTATCATATCTCGAGAACTCGAACCACATCAAAGTTTCTCCAAACATTTTACTTGTTGATAGGCATAGCTTTACTATATATATATAACATCGGAAAGTTTCAGAGGAAGTACTAAGGATGTAATTTGACCGTTGTCAACAGATAATTAAATAAGGGGGAAAATGTTTCTCCTTAAAACTATATTCAAAATATTAAATAAGTCGGAGTAACCTTCTCCGATGATCTGAAATTACTCGAATGATTTTCCGAAATCAGAAAGTATGTTTTAAATCAGATCTATGATTTATAAATAAAAAATAAACCCTTTAATAAATAATAATTAATTAAATGATAATCCATAAATAATTAAACCTCGAATGAGTTTACTCTTTAAAAGAGTATTTAAAATAATATTCCTCAACTAGTTTATGTCTACGCAATTAATAATCTTTAATGATTAATCAGGTTTGAAATAAATAATTGTTGGGATATACTACTCCCTTGATAAAAGAATAAGTATATGGTATTTATTATTCGAACAATAAAATATAGTTGAGGGAATATGATCGTTGGGAATCATTTTAATAAAAGTTCGAGGTATTTTAATGCTTCGTAAGTGGACGTTGAGTCCCTTTTAAAACGTACTACTATGGACTTATAACCGTCCTGTAATATCACCGGAATGATTCTCGGGTTTTATTTTAAATCCCGACCGACTCTCGGTCTTATATAATATGTCACGCTTATAGCTGAATAAACATTTCATGGTATATACTTATCGTACAACATCGCAACATTATGGGAAAATTCAACAACTACGTATCATGGCAAACATAGTATTTATACAATGATAATAAAACAATCCTTTCACAACTCAACAGTAAATGGAGTTGGGTTGTAAACTTGCCTGGGTATCTCGAGGTGGAGGATGCTCTAGGTTCTGCTCGGAAATCTATAACCATAAACACAATTCACTTCGTTAGGTCTCGTTCTAATTTACGGCGACTCGCACTCGTGTGCTACTTATTATGCACCCTCTCAACTTATACTACCCTTATTAATACTTTAAGTCATTATTCACATTATGGTCGCTTTATTTTTCTAAGTATCTTAGGTTCATTCTCATTATCGTCATCGGCTCCGCTTATGGATTCTTACGGTTTCTACTCGCGCGGTCTCGGCTCCGATATTTTTATAAACTTGAGAAATCATTATTTTCACTTGAAATTTTTATGAAAGTTAGAAAACTGAAAAATTTACTCTCTGTAAAAATTTCATGATTTATGAACACTTTTAAGTTGATCCTTTATCTTTTCAAAGTTCGTAATTTGTAGTAGTTTTTATCGCGTAAATCACTTTTAGTAAAACGGTCATAACTTTTGATCCGTAAATCGGAATCAAGCGATTCAAGCGCCTAAAATATCCTTATGACATTTACTATCATAATCAAGGATTAGTTTTCAAGAAACTACAGTTTAAAACATCGGGAATTGCTGCAGAAACTTAAAGTTACGATTTGTTGGTTTTAACGGAGTTACGTTTACGATCGGGGTTTCGTTTACAACCTAACTCTTAACACAACCACCAACAATTATCATTTCATCATCAACACAAAAACTCCTCTCAATATTATCATGTTCTTGAGGCAAAAACAATCAACCTTAAATCTACTTAACTGAAACACCAAGATTTCATCAATACCACTCAATGAACTAGGTTTACTACCACATACTAAATGGATCATAAAATGAATCTTAAATAAATTTGGGCCAAATATTTTTACCTTCCTTGAAAGCTTGAGATGTTTTCTTGAGGATGGTGGAGTCTTGGAAGTGCTTGGTATGATTTTTGGAACCTAAAACCACCATTGAAATCAAGAAACCAAAGAGAGGTTACTATTCATACTATTCACTAGTGACTTTCTTGATTTTATTTCACCCATCAAACCTTGATAAAAAGAGATGAAAATACGGTCATTTTTCAAAGTTCGTTTTCTTCGAAAACTAATAGCGTTTACATACACTCATTTAGTACGTATAATTGCAGTATCAACTCCGAAACTCATTTCCTCATGTACTACATAGTATGGGCTCAAAAGTTTTTCCCGTCCGTCAGGGTTACTATTCATTAAATGTTTTACAAGGTCTCAAAATTTCGAGTTATTACAGTCTTCCCCTTTTACAAGGATTGCGTCCCGGAATCAATTAGAAAATAATTGGGGATATCTATTTCTCATTGCGTCTTCAAGTTCCCAAGTTAATTTCTCAACATTTTGATTTCTCCATAAGATCCTAACCAGCTTCACAGTCTTGTTCCTCAGCACTTGTTCTTTTTGGTCCATTATCCTTACCGGCTGCTCGATGTAGGTCAGGTCTGGTTGTAAATCTACCTGCTCGTATTCTATTACATGTCGTGCATCTGCATGGTACTTCCTTAACATGGACACGTGGAACACGTTGTGCACTTGTTGCAAATTAGGAGGCAAGGCGAGCTCGTAAGCTAGAGGTCCTATTCTCCTCAAAATTTCAAAGGGTCCTATGAATCTGGGACTCAGCTTCCCTTTCCTCCCAAATCTCATCACGCCTTTCCACGGGGATACCTTCAATAGCACCGAATCTCCTACTTCATATTCCCTATCCTTCCTGGTCTAGTCGGCGTACTTCTTTTGTTTGTCATGGGCTGCTACCAGTCTTTTCCTGATGAGTTCTACCATTTCTCTGGTCTGCTGGACTAACTCTGGTCCTAATATTTTGTGTTCTCCGACTTCGTCCCAACACAGGGGAGAGCGACATCTCCTTCCGTAAAGAGCTTCATACGGGGGCATTCATATGCTAGCGTGATAGCTATTTTTGTAAGCAAATTCGATCAGGGGTAACTGGTCATCCCAATTTCCTTTGAAATCAATGTCACACACTCGTAGCATATCTTCTAGGGTCTGAATAGTCCTTTCGCTTTGTCCATCAGTCTGGGGGTGGTAGGCGGTACTCATGTCTAGTCTGGTGCCTACGCATTCCTGGAAGCTTCTCCAAAATCAGGAATTAAACCTTCGGTATCTATCTGACACTATGGCTACCGGAACGCCGTGTCTAACTATAATTTCCTTCAAGTAAATATCCACCAACTTGTCTACGGTGTATCTTTCATTGATTGGTAAGAAGTATGCGGACTTGGTCAATCTATCTATGATAACCCATATGGCATCGTGATTGGTCTTTGTTTTTGGTAAGCCTGTCACAAAATCCATGGCTCTATGCTCCCATTTCCATTCCGGAATTTCCAGGGGCTGTAACAGTCCACTAGGTCGCTGGTGTTCAGCCTTCACTCTCTGGCATGTCAAGCACTTGCTGACCTACTCTGCCACTTCTCTTTTCATGTTAGGCCACCAATAATATTCCTTAAGGTCGCGGTACATCTTCGTACTTCCTGGGTGGATTGAATATCTGGAGCTATGCCCTTCGTGCAGCAGCTCATCCTTTAACTCTTGCACATTTGGATTCCAAATTCGGGACGCATACCTCATGATCCCTTTCTCGTCCTTCTCGCATCTCACTTCTTCACCGGTCAATGTTCCTCTTTCTTCACTCATCTTCTTTTTCTGACATACTCATATCTTTTCAGTCAGCTCTGGCACTAGCTTAATCTCAAATAATCCTTCCATTCCTTTACCGGTCATTCTCACGTTAATTTCCATCTTTTCAAATTCTTTAATCAACTCCTCCGATGTCATTATCATCTTGAGTCTTTCCTTCCTACTAAGGGCGTCAGCCACCACGTTGGCTTTACCCGGCTGATAAAAAATTTCACAGTCGTAGTCTTTTATCAACTCTAATCATCTCCTCTGTCTCATGTTCAGTTCCTTCTGAGTGAAAAGATATTTGAGGCTTTTATGGTTAGTGTAGATCTCACATTTCTCACCATATAGGTAGTGTCTCCAAATTTTTAAGGCAAACACTATGGCTGCTAATTCTAGATCATGCGTAGGGTATCTGCTTTCATATTCCTTCAATTGTCGAGAGGCATATGCTATAACTTTTCCGTGCTGCATTAGTACACATCCTAATCCTTTAAGCGATGCGTCGTTGTATACCATAAACTCTCCCTTTCCATCGGGAAGAGCTAGCACTGGTGCTGACACCAGCCTCCTTTTCAACTCTTGAAAACTCTCCTCACATTTTTCTGTCCATACAAACTTTTCTGTTTTCTGGGTAAGTCTAGTCAGTGGACCGACTATCTTAGCAAAATCTTGCACGAACCTTCAGTAATATCCTGCTAAACCCACAAAACTCCTAACCTCCATTGGGGTAGTTGGTCTTTCCCAATTGGATACCGCCTCTATTTTGGCAGGGTCAACTAAAACTCCTTTGCTACTCACTACATGTCCTAAAAACTGAACTTCTCTCAACCAAAACTCGCACTTCGAGAACTTGGCATACAATTTCTCCTTCCTCAAGATTTCTAAGACTATCCTCAAATGTTCTGCATGTTTTTGCTCTGTCTTTGAGTAGATCAGAATATCATCTATAAAAACTATCACACATATATCCAGGTACTTTTTGAACACTCTGTTCATCAAATCCATAAAGGCTGCGAGTGCATTGGTTAACCCAAACGACATGACTAAGAACTCATAGTGTCCATACCTAGTGCGAAAAGCAGTCTTCGGTTTATCTTCTGGTTTGATTTTCAACTGGTGATATCATGTTCTCAAATCTATCTTGGAAAAATATACAGCTCTCTTGAGTTGGTCGAATAGGTCATCAATCCTGGGGAGAGGGTACCTATTCTTAATAGTCAGCTTATTCAGCTCTCGATAGTCTATGCATAATCTCATACTGCCGTCCTTTTTCTTTTCGAACAGTACTGGAGCTCCCCATGGCGACACACAGGGTCTTATCATTCCATTATCTAATAACTCTTGCAGTTGAGAAGCTAGTTTCTTCATTTCAACTGGGGCTAGCCTATATGGGGCCTTGGATACTGGTACCGTGCCTGGTGCTAATTCAATAGCGAACTCTATTTCCCGGTCAGGTGGTAATCCTGGTAAGTTCTCTGGAAATACATCCTCGAATTTGTTTACTATGGGTATGTCCTGTATATTAGGGACTTCCTTTTTGGTATCTACCACATAAGCCAAATAGGCCTCGTTACCTTTCCTTAACAATCTTTTTGCTTGTAGCATGGTTAGAAATTTCTGGTTCTGTCGTTGACCTTTAAACACTACTTCTTTTTTATTTCGCACTCTTATCTTTACTCTCTTCTGTTCACAATCTATTTGTGCTCCGTTACTGGATAACAAATCCATTCCTAAGATTACATCAAATTCTCCTAATGCGAATGGGATTAGGTCAACCTCGAAGACCCTCCCTTCTAAGTTTAACTTGCACTTAGGGTGTACTTGATTTACAGGAATTATTTCTTTGTTTGCTATTTCCACTTGTAATATCTCACGTAATAGTATGGCATTAAGTTTTAACTTTTTAGCAAAATCTTGAGATATAAAAGATTTGGTTTCTCCAGAGTCAAATAGGACATTTGCATGTTCGGAATTTAACAAAAGGGTATCTGCTATCACATCAGTATTTCGAACAACATCCTGAGCAGTCATGTTGAAGTCCTAGCAGCTGGGGGTCAGTTGGATGCAGCTCTGCTCATACCTGAGATTGGGGGCTTCATTATCGGGAAATCCTTCCTCATATGTCCTACTTTCCCACATTGGAAACATGTCTTGCTATATTCGGGACAGTTGTTGGCAAGGTGTCCGGGTTGGTCGCAACTATAACATTTCAGAGGGGCTCTTGCCTGGTTCAATAACCGAAGGTGTCTTCTCTTACAGGTTTGGCACTCTGGTACTGGGGCACGGGGTTGGCTATAAAATGTGGCCCTAGATTGTTCGCCGCCTTGGCCAACACTCTCACTCGGGGCCTTTCTAAATCTGGGGCCTCGTGCAGGTTGGGACACTGCTCCCCTGACGAACCTACTTGGAAGGCTCCTATTCCCGGTTCCTATTCCTTGGCTTCCTATATTCCTTTTCCTATTTTCCTTCTCCTTCACACTCTGCTCACTGCCAGCTTTAACAATCGAGGCTTTCTGCACTAAGGTGGCATAGTCTGTCAGCTCTAACACTGCCACTCGGTTTTGGATCCATTATTTCAGACCAAGCTGCAACCTTCGACTTTCTTCTCTTCGGTATTCACAAATTCAGGCACAAATCTCGACAACTCAGTAAATTTGGCCTCATATTCTGCTACAGTCATCTTATCCTATTTCAACTCCAGAAACTTAATCTCCATCTGGGTCTCCACAAACCTAGGGAAATACTTGTCTAATAACAGTCGGGTAAATCTATCCCATGGAATCACATCATCGGTCTCTAGGTTTCATTTGGACTCCCACCAGTAGTTAGCTTCTCCTTTCAGCATGTAAGACGCGAAAATGGTCTTGTGTCATTCCTCAACACTTAGTATCTCGAAGGACTTTTCTATTTTTTTGAGCCAGGCCCGTGCTTCAACGGGGTCGGCCGATCCTAGAA
This sequence comes from Apium graveolens, assembly GCF_009905375.1. NCBI lineage: Eukaryota > Viridiplantae > Streptophyta > Magnoliopsida > Apiales > Apiaceae > Apium > Apium graveolens. The sequence goes on from NC_133650.1 coordinate 36,527,333, forward strand.
ACTCTGGGGGTTTGAGAGATTTGAAGGCCCTAAAGGCAGTAGCTGCAATCTGTTGGGCAGCATGTGGTTGTAGTGGAATAGACTGTTGGTTCAGATTTACTCTTAGCAGTTCCATAAATTCATTTATGGGGTTTCCTCCCTGATGGGTATCCTCAGCCTTTTCTTCTACATATTCTTCCTCATCATATTCATTATAGTCTAAGTCCTCTTCACTTTCCTCATTCACTACAGGGTCAGGTTCACGCCGTTGTTGGTTAACAAATTCTGCGGGCTGTGCCCTGGTTCCTCTTCTACAGGGTGGCATTGTTCTGATATTGAAAATTGGTCAACATAGTTGTAATTATAACAGTTGGATTATTTTATTCATATGTAAGCATGTCATTTATTATCTAACATGTTTTTTTATAAAGCGCAATAATATGGAAGTCAATTTCTTAATAACTGCTTAGATATATATTTCATAAGATCTCCCACTTATATCTTGGGAAACAAAACAACTAGCTGAGTTCATATATGCCTAATTATAATACATCACTACTAGTCCTGAATACTGAAATGAAAATACATAAGCCGTGTACCCTGAAGGGCTAGGAACGCTATCTACTACTAGCTATCCTATCAAAATTGGTGACAAGTCACCCAGCCTTCTTCAAGGTCCATATCTGGTCACTAGTCCCTCAGTCACTATCACTGCGAGTGAGGTCACGCACCCTCCTCATCGCTCCTGCCAACATCAGCCCTACATCAACTACCGAGATGTATCCTCCAACCGTTGTCATCCTCATTTGAACCCTGGTACGGAGCTCGATCGCATCGATCTCTTTGTGGGCTATGGCTGGGGAAGCAGCTCTGAAATCCCCTGGGTATCCTAGTTGGGTGGCTCTCTCAGCTGTCAGTGCCTGGCATAACTCCACAATATGAGCAGATACCGCGGTGATCTCAGCATTAAGATGACCCACTATTCAGTCGTGTACGGCTACATGCATGGTCGCCGATGGTGGTAGAGGTGAATCTGGGTTGCTAGAGGATATGTTATAAACCTCGTGGATCTGTGCACGTATAGCCTCCTCCTCATCATCATCAGTATAGGGCATAGGGCTCTGAATCCCTAGGGGTGGTGTAGGAGAATGAATAGTCGGGTGAGGGTACACTACATCCCTCCAAACTATGCCATTAGCTATGGGGACAGGAAGGTTAGTCTCCTCCTCTAGGACATCCTCAGTAGGGTCATCATCTGAATCATCAATGGGTGGGCTCTCTGGCTCGGGAATAGGGTCACGCTCAGGGATCATGACAATACCAACAGGATCAATCTCCCTCCTAGGCTCCACTGGTACCTGACACAATAGGCAAGGTGTTACTAACTTAGAGTCGGAATTCCCTTGAGGGTAAAACGGTCAAGACTACACGTATAGCCCAATGACGAAATCGACTTGAGCTCTAATTGACTATTTTATTTTTATTATGTCTACATATTTTATATCCTATAATTTCCAAGATTTGATAACCTAAGGCTCTGATACCATTTCTGTGGCGCCCCAAAACCCGGGGTCAGGAATCTCGGAGGCCACGCCATCTAAATTATTACAACCACATAACTCACACTACAATATGTAAATACTCACGCTTCAAGACCCCAAACTTATCACACACACACACTTACAGGTTATTGTATTGGAAACGAACCATCATATCTAGAGTACTTTCAATTATCAAGTGATAATTATTACAACCCAAAAGTAATTTAGTCTTACCGAGGAGTAACCTTTAAGTAAAGCCAGTCCTCCGGCCAAATATAGGTTTCTTGTTTATTATCTTACATAAGTCATACTTATAAATAAGCCGAACTAAAAACAACTGAAAACTAATCCATCTTATTCGGACTACCTGTGGTACTGCACCAAACAATCTACGGAACAGCTGGCCATTTCCTACCCGTTTCCTGGCTGTGGTTCTCATGGAAGGCATCTTGATTCACTGTTGTGTTGTGTCAATTTAAGAAAACAAGTGTGAGCTATAATGCCCAGTATAATAATGTACAGAATGAAAATGACTGTATGATAACATCATATACGATAATTATGTTTTATTCGAAAATAGTTTTCCTTGGTGATACACACCTTCTTATGAAAACAATTTTTTAAGGGATTTTATTATCCTGCGAATACCTTAATAGTAATCCCAGCACCTAGGCTTTGGTTACGGTATTGCATCACAATTCCAATTGGAAGAATTTGGACATTCGTCGGAGCCACCACGTACGATGATCAGTTGTACTGCGTTAAAAGTAACCTTTTCTACTAGTAGAGGGATGACACCTTCACATCTCGGTTATCACCCTTGCCGAATACGGGCTATGTCTCCTCATTTCGGGTATACACACACTTCGCAGATCTATAGGTACATATTGTACCGTCTCCTACGATACCAGTAGTCTATCCAATACACAGAGTACTTGGATCCTACTCCTCCCTTGTCCTTTAGGAAATCCTATCATATCTCGAGAACTCGAACCACATTGAATTTCCTCCAAGCGTTTTGCTTGTTGATATGCATAGCTTTACTGTATATATATTTGTACTTTCGAAAGTTTCGGAGGAAGTAATAAGGATGTGAGTTGACCATTGTCAACAGATAATTAAATAAAGGGGAAAAAGTTTCTCCTTGAAACTATATTCAAAATATTAAACAAGTCGGAGTAACCTTCTCCGATGATCTAAATTTACTCCAATGATTTTCTGAAATCAGAAAGTATGTTTTAAATCAGATCTATGATTTATAAATAAAAAATAAACCCTTTAATAAATAATAATTAATTAAATTGTAATCAATAAATAATTAAACCTCGAATGAGTTTACTCTTTAAAAGAGTATTTAAAATAATATTCCTCAACTAGTTTATGTCTATACAATTAATAATCTTTAATGATTAATCAGGTTTGAAATAAATAATTGTTGGGGTATACTACTCTCATGATAAAAGAATAAGTATATGGTATTTATTATTCGAACAATAAAATATAGTTGAGGGAATATGATCATTGGGAAATCGTTTTAATAAAAGTTCGAGGTATTTTAATGCTTCGTAAGTGGACGTTGTGTCCCTTTTAAAATGTACTACAATGGACTTATAACCGTCCTATAATATCAAATCCCGGGTTTTATCTCAAATCCCGACCGACTCTCGGTCTTATATAATATGTCACGCTTATAGCGGAATAAACATTTCACGATATATACTTATCGTACAACATCGCTACATTATGCAAAAATTCAACAACTACGTATCATGGCAAACATGGTATTTATGCAATGATAATAAAACAATCCTTTCACAACACAACAGTAAATGGAGTTGGGTTCGTAAACTTGCCTGTGTATCTCGAGGTGGAGGATGATCTAGGTTCTGCTCGGAAATCTATAACCATAAACACAATTCACTACGTTAGGTCCCATTCTAATTTACGGCGACTCGCACTCGTGTGCTACTTATTATGCACCCTCTCAATTTATACTACCCTTATTATTCCTTTAAGTCATTATTCACATTATGGTCGCTTTATTTTTCTAAGTATCTTAGGTTCATTCTCATTATCGTCGTCGGCTCCGCTTATGGATTCTTACGGTTTCTACTCGCGCGGTCTAGGCTCTGATATTTTTATAAAATTGAGAAATAATTATTTTCACTTGAATTTTTTATGGCAGTTAGGAAACTCAATATATTATGATTTATGAACACATTTAAGTCGATCCTTTATATTTTCAAAGTTTGTAATTTGTAGCAGTTTTTGTCGCGTAGATCACTTTTTGTAAAACGGTCATAACTTTTGATCCGTAAATCGGAATCAAGTGATTCAAGCGCCTAAAAGATCCTTATAACATTTCCTATCATAATCAAGGGTTATGTTTCAAGAAACTACATTTTACAAATTGGGGACTTTCTGCAGAAACTTAAAGTTATGATTTGTTAGTTTTAACGGAGTTACGTTTACGATCGGGGTTTCGTTTACGTCCTAACTCTTAACACAACCACCAACAATCATCATTTCATCATCAACACACAAACTCCTCTCAATAACATCATGTTCTTGAGGCAACAACAATCAACTTAAATCTACTTAACTTAAACACCAAGATTTCATCTATACAACTCATTGAACTAGGTTTGCTACCACATACTAAATGGATCATAAAATGAATCTTAAATAAAGTTGGGCCAAAGATTTTTACCTTTCTTTAAAGCTTGAGATGTGTTCTTGAGTATGGTGGAGGCTTGGAAGTGCTTGGTATGATTTTTGGAACCTAAAACCACCATTGAAATCAAGAAACCAAAGAGAGGTTACTATTCATACTATTCACTAGTGACTTTCTTGATTTTATTTCACCCATCAAACCTTGATAAAAAGAGATGAAAGAATTTTCTTACCTTAGTTTAATTGCTAGGAATCTTGAGAATTAATGGGATGATTTTACCATGGCTAGAGTTTGAGTTTTGATTTTGAATTCCTCCCCCTTTTCTTGAATAGCCGAATGGAAATAATGAGGGGTGAGGGGTATTTATGCTTGCTTCTCTTGGTTGCTTCTCTTGGTTGCTGCTCTAGGTTGCTTCTAGGAAATGGGGTGTGATATCTTCCACTTGAAATTTATTCTCCTAGGTTGAATCCAAGGTTTATTCTTGTTGCAAATCTTGGGGACAAAATCTAACTAGCTTGCTAGCTTACAAGCTAACTACATGGGTTAGCTTCCTTAGCACACTATTTTGCTAGCTAGCTTGATCATCCTATGGTTAGCTCAATATTTGATGAAGTAACCATGATTACTTTCTTACCATGGTTTAGGTAGTGCGTTACATTTATTTAATCATTTATGCGTTCGCTCGGTCACTTAAACATTTTCATAATACTTATTAGTAAATGGTTCACGACGTAATTCCTTTAGTATTTATCCCTTATATTTTTAATTATCATACTTGAATATAAATCCGTAGGGTTTTAATCTCGTAATTTTATTGTGGTCCCCGCAATCCTCGATGGGTCGTAAATACGATCGTTTTTCAAAGTTCATTTTCTTCGAAAACTAATAGCGTTTACATACACTCATTTAGTACGAATAATCGCAATATCAACTCCGAAACTCATTTCCTCATGTACTACATAGTGTGGGCTCAAAAGTTTTTCCCGTCCGTCAGGGTTACTATTCATTAAACGTTTTACAAGGTCTCAAAATTTCGAGGTATTACATCTGATCATTTTGTCATTAAACCTATAAGCATACAGCGTTTCTATAACTTTAAGATCTGCTTATGATCTTTTCACTCCAGGAGCTTCCAGCTTTGCTCTCTTGCTTCTAAGTTGAATTTCAAGAAAGGTGAGTTGAAGATATCGAATGAGTGTTAAATGTTCATCAAACATTGTTATATTTTGCATTCTTCCATCTGCAAGCCTCTTGATCACAAATGGTTAAAGAATTCTTGAGAAGAAACATCCATCATCATCTTGTATAGCTTGTCTCTGAAGTATTCATTCTCCAATGAAGTCAGCCATGGGATTTTTGTACATAGGAAAAACAGGTCAACTATGTATAGTTTTCTCAGCACACTGGTGGATATCTTCATTTGGATCCCGTCAATGTGATTGACATAAATTCTCCACCAATTCTTCAAAGTATTCATCGTGACACCAGTGATTATCTGACTAAACTCGTGAAAGAAAGCATGAATGTTCAAAAGGAGTTTCCTGAATTTTCCACAACATTTAGGAGCTTCCTATTATCAGTGTGTGTCTTCAGAAAGGTTTCCGGTTTCTCCATTATTCTTTTCACATTATCCCACTGGCTTCCTCTTCTAATTCTTTGAAGATATGATTCTCTAGCTTCCCTAGCTTCCTTTCTTTGAACAGCTCTCTGAACTCTTGCTCTTGATCTTTCTATCTCATCTTTAATTGCTTTATATGATAGTTTATACTCTTTAGTAGCTCCATAATATAGATTATCATCCTTGAAAGCATCTTCATCTTCATCTTCTTCATCCTCAGAGATCTTCTTCATTTCTCCTATCTCTACTTTAAACACAGGTTCACACCCTTCAGAAACATCGCTTTCATCAATCTCCCCTTCTTCCAATCCTTCATCCTCAAGTTATGTGAATAAGGGCCTCATAGTATATACTTCTAATAGAAGATTCCTCTGAGCTTTTATGACTTGACCCAGAAGATCTTGTTTTGATGTTAATTTATCCCCTTAAGTTGTAGAACTTTTCTCACTTGCTCTTGCTCTAATAAGCACTCTTTCATCTACCATTTCTTCACCCCATTCCATTTCCATTTCATCACCATACTCACTATATTCTGAGCCAGCTGCTTGAAATCCATCTTAAATTTACTCTACAACAACAACTCTTTTTTTGTTCTACTCTTTTCTCCCGCTCGGTTGTGTTATTTTCAGAGCTGGGGTTGATTGAGTAGTCAAGATCAAGTCAGGGGCATTCAGAATAAGTGGTAATTGAATAGATACTTTCTTGATGACTGAGGTCATTGGTTCAGTATTGGCAAGAACTAATCCAGTGGTTATAGGAAACGACGCTTGCTTGCTAACTGAAATATTTGGCTCAATATTAGCAATTGCCTTTCCCTTTCTGGTATGAGAGAGTGATTGCTCCACAAATCCCCATAATCTTGCAAAAGATGCTTGTTGAACTTCCAGTTGTTCGAAAAGATGTTCAATCTGGTGATCCCTGACAGACAGTTTAACCTTAAGTAATTGATCTTTTAGGGTCAGTTGTTCTTTGAGGTATTCGTCTTTGAGTGCCAACTGCTTTTCAAGATATGCCTTTGTAACATACTGTGGTGTAGTTTGGATGGTGGGTGTCTCACTAGTTTCTCATGGTGTTTTACTTAGCTTTTTGTCACTCGAATTAGGGTGTTGTGTTTTACTAACCCTCATGGATACACTCCGATCAACTCAAGTTCCAGAAGTACCTGTAGAAAACACCGAAGCCATCCTTGAGGAGTTACCAGTGGTACAATGGGAGTTCGCGAATCCCATTCCCTGTACAAGACAAGTTGCATGTCACCCTGAGATGACTGTTCCAGAGTTTGAATCTTCGGGAGAATCACTGAGGCTCACCAAGTGAATCTTGTTCATGGCCAATGGGTTGTTGATCCACACCTATGCCGGATCCCCTAACCGCAGATGCATTCAAGTATATTAGTCCTAAAGAGTTAAGTGTTGTGCTAGATGTGGAAGAGACTACAACACTCTCTCCTAACACCTGTTAATGCAGTTGATCCGTTGAAGGACCTTAAATAGGATATTCTAACCGTAATATGGTTGAACGTCCTCATTCCGTAAATTCTTCCTCACCAACCTCTCGTCTGATTGACGAATTTAAAACTTCAAGAGCTTGGGTATCTGAAAGAATGTTTGAATCTGTACAGGATGCCTTGACCGATGGGTGAATTTCAATAGACACATCTTGTTGAAATATGGATCTAGGAACTATTTTATTTCCTTTTCAGCCATTGTATCATTTTGAGAAGATATAAGGAGGATTATAGTTGTCTCAATTTCGATACCACTATACATATGTGGAGACAGAGCTGTGGTTTCTCTCAATATACCTTATTTATTTGCTGCATCTAGTGCAATTTATCCCTCTTCACTCAGTGGATCCTTATACTCTAGGGATTTGGTTAAGAGATTTTGAGATTGTTGTATAGGTTCTAGAGGGTGGTTATGAATTTGCAAGAAAACAAATCGACTTCCTCTTATACTAACTTGATCCTCAAGGATCTGTGTGTGAAAGTCATCCATGTGTAATGATTCAATGTCAACTAAGTCAGGAAAGTCTTCAAATGTTTGACTTTATGAAGATACATTCATACCTGAGAAGTCTGGTTGGTAGATATCTGCTTCTGATTGTTCTGGAACAAATTCTTCTTGCTGTTCAGCAACGATAGGTTCCTTATGAATTTCCATTGATTGAGCTTCAGTTCAGGTTGTGGATCACTTTGGTGACTTATACCTGCTTCAGCTTGAAATCAGCTTCAGGATGTTGAGCAATGGTAGCAAAGTACTCTCTGATGTGACCTGTCAGTGAGATTGGGTTTTTATTATGATAGGATCTTTGTATGAGCAACTTGACAACCATGCTTGATGACAACACATGAGGTTCTTCCAAATGATCACTGTGAACTAAGGCCTTCTGTTCTTCTATCATCTTTACATCTAGAAATAACTTAAGGAACCTGGGATACAAGATGTGATCTTGATATTGAGCCTGGTTCTCTAATATTTCTTCCATGAAAAGACGTCCAAAGTTTATTATGAGATTTTCAGCAACAACTACTCCAATTACTTGATTGTACTTGGTCAGCCCATAAAATCTACTGGTCGGAGCCAGACAATATGACAGTATGTTGAAAAAATATATGACATTCCTTCGATAAATGACTCTTGTTAAAATGTTTAGGATAGTTGTCATTGCGCATTGTGCACTTTCTGGCTTTGCAAAAACTCTGCAGTTCCCATCTTTTTGGTAAGTCCTCAAAATGATTACGAGAAAGTTGGAGATGTTCATTTAAATCATCCTCGGTGGTTCTGATTGTTTCATCACCAATTAAGAAAGAGAAACCAAGATGATTGTCGTTTGATCTGTCTTCAGCTATTATGTGAACATATCTGAGAAGCTCAATATTTAATTTGATGTTAGTAGTTAATGCATAGCGCACAATTGAGTGTTCGTTCAGAAAGTGGATCCATTTTTCGAAAAAACCCATTTTTACTAGATCACGCTCTATAATCGAAACACAATTTATTTTTGGAATCTTAATATTATCTACTACTTAATTAGAAATGAGAATAAAATTTTGATTTTAAAACAAATAAACTGTGCATTAATTGTAAATATCGAATGAAAAAAAAACACAAAATACTAATGAACCAATTAACCACTCTAGATTAAGCAGTTCAAATTATCTACACTTTATTCAAATTAAAAACACACCCAATCTGCCTTAAACTAAGAGACTACAAATTAGAGATCTGATGAAAACCTAATAAATTCAAATGATATTATAATCAAAATGAACCCACTGATATGGGTTTCAATAATCTAAAGTTCAAATAAATTGGGCAGTTCGATTAAAATAAAAAATCTTGACCTTAAAACTTAAGTCGCACTTGCGCCTCCTGATTGCCTGTGTGTATATCCGTATAAAAGAAACTGAAAACTTATATATATATATATAACAACAAAAATAAATCTTTAAGTGAAGGAGTTACGACTACAAGGTAGAGTAACCTTAGTTGTGTATACAGTGAGCCTTGTACTTGGAAAAATATCCGTATGCTGACTTGCGACCACATAGGGATTCTCATGACTTAGAAAAAGACTAAGTTGCGACTATAGTAAAACAACACTTGACTTGATAGGAAAATCTAGCCGCGACTACATGGGGAAGTTTTCACTTGCGCAACTTGGACTTGAACAAAATACCAAGTTGTAAGTCATATGGCATAGCCTATTTGTATATTCGAGGATTCAACTCAACTCAAATAAGAATGTAATAAGTAAATAGTGGATCTACCGTCAGAGAGATCTCGCAAAGTAATATCTGTCAAAGGATTCAGAAACAAGGTTCATCTACAGACTTGAGGAGTTAATTCACTGGAAGAAGTTCAAGAAGTTGATCATGCCTCAGTGATATAAATCAAGATCGTGGATTTAATCAAGTGACAGAGATCTCGCCAGGGTATCAATTAATTACAAGGATTTAATCTGAAGAAAATCAGAGTATCAAAGTCAAGACATGAAGAAACGTCACGGAAGTTAGTCACTCATGAACCAGACAGTACATCGAGTGTCAGCATTGAAGTGGCGGAATTGATTCATAAGTCTCAGTGATTTTCAGAAGATTGTCAGAAGAATGGATGCTACTCAGGGTTAGTATTAATTCTCTATTAACTAATTAAGTCATTTAATTTAATTAAGAAAATAAATTATATCTGCAAAGATTAATTTATTGATTAATTGAATTAAATTGATTAATTAATTTAGAATTAATATTGAGGATTTACAAGATTTTAATTGGTTTAAAATCTGCTTAAATTCAAAACAAGACAATTCATTTGAACGAGTATGACAATCGGTATGACAATTGATAGTCATACCGAAAGTCATGCCAATACATTTAATTATCTTATTAGAATTTCTGTTTAGATTAAAATCTGTTATTAATTCAGCAAGACAATTTATTTGAACTAATATGACAATCGGTATGACAATCAATAGTCATACCGAGAGTCTTGCTAGTTCATTTTGATTGTCTTGCTAGTTGTAAATATTGTCATACCGAAAGTCTTGCTGGCCAAAGAGATTGTCATGCCAGTACATTTTTTAGTTCGGTTTTTGATAAAAGAAGCAGAAGACTTTTATTGATCAACACTCTTACAGAATCCAATCCAATAAACAAAAAACAAGAACACAGCAGCCGCCTAAGAAATATTTCATTGTTCTCTGCTGAAATTCAAAGATCAATTTCTAGATTGCAAAGTTAAATCCAATCAACTAGAAATCATTCTCTTGTTCTTGTGTAACAATCTAGCGGATCAAAATCCCTAGAACTTAATCTCAAATCGCGTTTAGCATTTGATTCTAATTATTGCAAAAATAGAAAAAGTTCATGTCGAATTTATTCTAGATTTGTGATAATTGATTTGAGATTAATACCTTGTAATCGATACAGTTGTTGTAACACCTTTCAAGTTTAATAATATTTTTATTTAACTTGAATTTTGTTTCACATTTTTTATTCCGCATTTATTCGATTATTTGGTAACGTTTGTATTCAACCCCCCCCCCTTCTACAAACACATTGGGACCTAACAATTGGTATCAGAGCCTTCTGATTAACGAACAAATCAAGATCCTAGACTTTTGTGATTTTTCAACTCCTTGAATTTTTATTTATTCAAAAATTCATAATGACTTCACATAAAATTGGAACCGTTAAAATTCCACAATTTGATAAAGAGAATTATATCATGTGGAAGAAGAAGATGCTATTATTTTTACAAGTTGCAAATCCCAAATATTCAAACTTGTTAAAGAAGGGTATAAAAACTCCGATGGTTATTGAACCGGAGGTAATAATAGATGGTGTGGTGACTACTAAAGCTAGAACCTATCCAAAAGAGACCGAAGATTTTACTCCTGCTGAGAAGGAAGAAGCCTCCTTGGATGTCATCCTTCAATTAATATTAATTGATTCCCTTGATCCCTTGATGAACAGACATGTGATGAACTGTAAAAATTCTAAACACATGTGGGAAACTATTGAGGTAATTAATGAAGGCACAGAGGAAGTTAGGGAGAACAAGTTGGAAATCCTAACCTCTGAATATGAACATTTCAAATCAAATCCAGGAGAAGGAATTACTGAAGTGTTTGAGAGGTACAATGCGTTGATCAACAACCTGAACATCAATGGAAAGTATTATTCAATCAGGGAGGTCAACAAAAAGTTCCTTTTAACATTGCCAGCTCATCTTGAACATAGAATCACTGCCATTAGAGAAGCTAGAGATCTGAGTGAGATTTCTTTGGACAGGCTCTATGGAGTGTTAAAAACCTATGAGTTGGAGCAGATTCAACAGAAGGAAGTCTACGGGAAGGATAGAATGGTCAGCATATCTACTGCACTTGTAGCTGAAGATCAACAACAACAACAATCTCAACAGTTAGAAAGAATGGTACAGTTTTCCAAGGGTGAGGAAAATGAGTTAGTAGCAGAATATGATCCTCCTACTACAAATCAATCAAGTGATGATTTTTATTCCTTGGAAGAGCTGGAGCAATTGGAAGACGAGTCAATGGCCCAAATTGTCAAGAGATTCTCCCATGTCAGATTCAAGAGGAATCCCAAGCTTAAGTACAAGTCCAACTACAACAAATTCCAGAAAGGTGGATCTTCATCCTCTAACACCAGCAGTGGTGGATACAAAATAGGGATGGTTGATCGGAGCACCATTAGATGCTATAACTGCAATGAGTTGGGACACTTTGCCACAGAATGTAGGAAGCCAAAGCAAGTAAGAAAGAACTCTGAAAGGGCTTATCTGGCAAAGGGAAGAAGCTGGGATGATACTGACAGTGAAGATGAAGATGAAGGAAATCTTGCTCTTATGGCTATTGATGGAAAAGCTTCATCGTCAAGAATAGAGGTAAAACTTTCTGATGCTGAAATGGTTTATCATCTAAGAGGTAACTTAGATTGTGCACGTCGTGATAATGAACTATTAAGTTTACAGATCACAGACCTTGAGAAAGAGGTCAATGAATTAAGACTTGTGCACATTAATCAAGACAAATTAAAAGAACAAGTATCTTTTCTAGAGAATAGAGTTGACTGTTATAGAAAACTCGAAACTATTCTCAAAGACAAGATCACCGGTCTTGAGACTAAGGTTAGAGCCTACTTCAATTCTTGTTCGAAGGCTAAAGAGTTCTACAGTAAGCAATATGTTAATCAAACATCTGGAATAGGTTATGATTACAATGTTGCTATTGGAGAATTGGGCATAAACTCCCCTCCTCGTGTCTGTGCTAAAGGGAGGGAAGTACCACATGTGCTTAAGGGTGTTGATGAACCCCTCTATAAACCATCAATTGCTGAACCATTTGATGCGACCTCTTCTGTTATTCAAGAAGAAATACGTGCTGAAGATCTTGCTAATGAGAAGGTTGTTTCCAAGTCAAGTGTGTCGAAAGTTCCAGTCAAAGTTGTGAAAGCAACTGAGACTAACTCAGACACACATGAGTTGGATAACAAAAATGCCATGTCTGCCATGCATAAATTGCCTACTATTAATCACTCTCATAAAGCATGTGGTGTTTCTAATTGTATGTCTTGTGCTTTTAATATGATGTATGCTTATTTTAATGGTAAACATGTTTCTAATGATAAGACTACTCCTCGTCAGCATGTGAATAACAAGAAGCATGATAGGTCTAAGACTGCTAGTCCTTCTAAGGCTAGAAAGGAGACATTTGTGCCTAAGCTTAAACAGAAATTTGTTAAAGCTGTTTACAAGGTCAAATGTTCAGTCATTGAGAAAGTTGAGACCATTAAGATTAAAAATGTTGTTTTTCCTGACAAAGGACAATTCTACAAGTATGCCGGGCCCAACCAAGTTTGGGTTCCGAAGAAGGGTTAATCCATTTGTGTTGCAGGGCATTAAAACAGGTGAAACCGGAAGTGTGGATTCTTGACAATGGATCATCAAGACATATGACCGGAGATAGAGCCCTGCTATCAAATGTGGATTGAGAAAGCTGGCCCCCTGGTTACCTTTGGAGATAACAGCAAAGGTTTATCTGAGGGATATGGCTGTTTGCAAGCTTGATATGTTATCAGTGAAATTTTGAATAGTGTGCTAGGTTATTATTAGGAAGCAGTATCTAACATATAGCACCAGTGACGAGACTTGAGCATATTACGACATATTAGGCACCTGATGCACATTACACTTGGAATTGGACTCTAGTAAGATGTGTACAAGTGTACTCCTGGTTGGTGAGTCAAAAGAGGAAGTCAATGCACCTCAGTTCATGGACTTTATGCAATCTCTTCTTCACAATCTCACTTCAGGTTGGTATGAACTAGTGTACTGCTCAAGTAATCGTCATATTTATAACTCTCTTATTATTAGGCACAATCATATTGTTTTATATGTGCAGTGATATATTGGTTATGCAACATAACAATTAGTATCTAAAGTACTTGACAAGTATCGGTCAATGATATGTTGTTAACATTATGTTGTAGATATTTGTAAGCTTTTGACATGAATGAGAATTACTTAGACTTTACCCTAAGTGATCAATGTTTTATCAAAAACTCATTCATATTGAAAAACAAAATCAAACTTCTTTCTACATTAGTGATTTCTTATTTCGTGTAAAATCTTTTGAAATCACTATTGTAAATCATTTTCTCTCTATCACCATATGTTCTGTGTTACAGGTTCAGTCTCCAATGACTTTCTTTCATTGACAGTCATGAGGTTGAAAACCCACAACATCTATCCCAGACTGTAAAGACAAACACAGAAACAGAACCAACCAACACTCTCTTACCACTAAATATAGTATGAATGAGCGTGAGGGAGATAGTGCCTTAGTGCACCACATAAGGAAGGTTCTGTAGTCAACACAGTAGCGACAACTGCTAGCCCCCATACATCTTCTCAAAAAGATGTAATGGCTGAAAAGGCACAAAAACATTTACTAGATTCATTCTCTCAACAGGGTGCGTCTATTGAATTTTGCCTGTCGGCCAAGGCATCCGATGTAGTGTCACCACTTCAAACATAAACAATTCTTGATGCACAAGGAAAGGTTACACACACAAAGGATGAGTTGACAGAAACAAGAGTTTCGACCATTTTAAGGTCAGATTCGATTTTTCAAGGTTCGTTAATGGACCAATTGCCTTTACAGGTGTTAGGAGAGGATACTGATCCAAAAGCCATATGTCAGTGGTCAGTGTCTACCTCCCCAGGCTTAAATCCCCTGGATGCATCTGCGGATAGTGGATCTGACATAGGCGCAGATCGGCAACTTGTTGACAATGATTCAGATATTACCTGATGAGTCACAAGGAAATGTCTTCACAGACATTAGAAGGGAACCTTGATCTTTATGCTAAATTCGTTGGATCATTGTTTACCTTCCCAGAATTCAAATCTGGAACCCTAAAAGGGAAACTAACAACTTGTAGATTATGACTCAGATTCATCTGACGAGTTTAACAAGGATGGGGATTTGCGAACTCCCATTGCACCACCTGTGACCTCCTTAAGGATGGCTAAGGTGATTTTCCTTGCAGGTACAGCTGGATTATGGAGCTATGAGAGAAGAGTGATACACTTGTGAGAATGAGTGTAAACACGAGTGGAGAGAAGAGTGAAACACATGTGAGGTACACTAAAACACAATCACACACTCACAGTGAGGAAGAAAGAGAAACTACTTGTTATTTCTTTTCCAACCAAGTGAAATATGAGAACTCCTTCAGACGACGGCATACATTCCTTCTTTAAGGGGGAGATAAAAGCTTAAGTAATAGTTTGGAGGATTCCTCAACTAAGGGGGAGAAATAGCAGGGAGGAAGAAAAAGATCCTAAAAATGTACACTACACCACACCATTGTTGTTTGTAACTACGGATCCTATTGTACGGGAGAGGTGGTAAACACAAGGTGATTTCCTAGTAAGGGAAGAAGCTGTTAGGGGAGTACCATTGGTTTTTATCTGCGGATCCTATTGTACGGGAGAGGTGGTAAAATGAAGGTGATCTTCTTTAATCAGTTGATTCTCATAGGGGGAGAAGCAAGAGATATAGGCTTCTCAACAGGAAATGTGGTTGTACAAATGAAGATGGAACTACTTGAAGATATGTTCAGTCTAGAGGAACATCTACTTGGAATCTGGAAAATGTTAAATCCAGTCCAGAACTTTTCTACTATTTACTTTGCATGTATGTTTATATCTTTTTCTTATTTGTTAGTTGAGTTATCCTCTAGGTATTTGTGTGTTATTGTCTAACAAACAAATAGGGGGAGATTGTAAGTCATATGTCATAGCCTATTTGTATATTCGAGGATTCAACTCAACTCAAATAAGAATGTAATAAGTAAATAGTGGATCTACCGTCAGAGAGATCTCGCAAAGTAATATCTGTCAAAGGATTCAGAAACAAGGTTCATCTACAGACTTGAGGAGTTAATTCACTGGAAGAAGTTCAAGAAGTTGAACATACCTCAGTGATATAAATCAAGATCGTGGATTTAATCAAGTGACAGAGATCTCGCCAGGGTATCAATTAATTACAAGGATTTAATCTGAAGAAAATCAGAGTATCAAAGTCAAGACATGAAAAAACGTCACGGAAGTTAGTCACTCATGAACCAGACAGTACATCGAGTGTCAGCATTGAAGTGGCGGAATTGATTCATAAGTCTCAGTGATTTTCAGAAGATTGTCAGAAGAATGGATGCTGCTCAGGGTTTGTATTAATTCTCTATTAACTAATTAAGTCATTTAATTTAATTAAGAAAATAAATTATATCTGCAAAGATTAATTTATTGATTAATTGAATTAAATTGATTAATTAATTTAGAATTAATATTGAGGATTTACAAGATTTTAATTGGTTTAAAATCTGCTTAAATTCAAAACAAGACAATTCATTTGAACTAGTATGACAATCGGTATGACAATTGATAGTCATACCGAAAGTCATGCCAATACATTTAATTGTCTTATTAGAATTTCTGTTTAGATTAAAATCTGTTATTAATTCAGCAAGACAATTTATTTGAACTAATATGACAATCGGTATGACAATCAATAGTCATACCGAAAGTCTTGCTAGTTCATTTTGATTGTCTTGCTAGTTGTAAATATTGTCATACCGAAAGTCTTGCTGGACAAAGAGATTGTCATGCCAGTACATTTTTTAGTTCGGTTTTTGATAAAAGAAGCAGAAGACTTTTATTGATCAACACTCTTACAGAATCCAATCCAACAAACAAAAAACAAGAACACAGCCGCCGCCTAAGAAATATTTCATTGTTCTCTGCTGAAATTCAAAGATCAATTTCTAGATTGCAAAGTTAAATCCAATCAACTAGAAATCATTCTCTTGTTCTTGTGTAACAATCTAGCGGATCAAAATCCCTAGAACTTAATCTCAAATCGCGTTTAGCATTTGATTCTAATTATTGCAAAAATAGAAAAAGTTCATGTCGAATTTATTCTAGATTTGTGATAATTGATTTGAGATTAATACCTTGTAATCGATACAGTTGTTGTAACACCTTTCAAGTTTAATAATATTTTTATTTAACTTGAATTTTGTTTCACATTTTTTATTCCGCATTTATTCGATTATTTGGTAACGTTTGTATTCAACCCCCCCTTCTACAAACACATTGGGACCTAACACAAGTTGTGACTACAATGAAAGTCCTTGATTCCTTGTGAATTTAGTCGCACTAGCGCATCCATGGGAGAAGTAAAAATATCCCAAGTTCCCACTTGCGACCACACGGAAGGAATTGTAACTTAGAAAAATTATTAACTTGCGACTCCTGTACACCGTTAACGCAAGTGGAGGCCCCCAAAAAGAATATTGAAAAATTGACTTAGTACTTAGAAAAAATATTTAAATGAAGACAATTTTTTTTTCTAGAAAAATAAGATCATTACTAATTTGACTTCATAATAATATAATTATTATGATAAAATTCACAAATATTATCAGTTAATTCTATGAAAAATATATAACTTACTGATATATGTCAGCAAATTATGAGTAATATTTATGTTGTTTATTTCAATTTAATTTTAACAAACTCCTTTATATATCAAAATATTTAAAGTCCGCCAAAATCAATAAATCACAACTCTAATTACAAATTTACAACAATTATCATTAAATTGATAATATCACTATTTTATGTATCAAAATTATGCTGCAATATTTACTCACAATTTGATCAATAATGATTAAATTATTTTCAAATACTTTGATAATATAGATGTGCTTAAATATTTATCATTTAGATACAAGTACACATGCAATATCAGGGAAAATTATGTGAATATTTTTTGTTAAATAAATAAATAAATATAATGTGTTTATATTTAGTTTAAAATGATTATTGCCATGACGGTACGTGTTATAATTGTTATCCGTGGCCCCGCAAGGACCAAAAAAATTTCGATTAATTAAAATGTGTTTAAAATGCATTTTTATGAATTGATCTGTAATTTAGGAAGTGTTTCGGTTTCTCAAAAATAAACGGACCGGGACCCCACTGGGACGTCAAAGCCCACAAAATTCATGTTTTTATTTTGTAGAATTATACGTATTCCAAATACCCATTATTTTTGCATTTTTAAATTATTCATAATTTTTGGGGAATTTTGACATAAATTTTATATTTAATTGCTATTAAAATTATTCCTTCCAGAGATTTACCAAAACATTTTTAAAGCTTTACACACCAAATCGAAGCTTGTTTCAAGCCCGTTCTGTTAATACCAAAATCATAATTGAGGTTAAGTATTTTAAAAAATCGATTTTTAGTGTTCTTGTTCTTAAAATCGTTTTTGATTTAGGATGATTGTTGATTGTGTTTGATGTTATAAATAGCTTTAGATTGATTCAGTGTGTTGATTCATGTATAAATATGTGAATTTTTAATTCGAAATGATAATTACTAAATTCTTGAACTTTCAGTTTTTGATTTGATTTTCTAGATTATATAGATGTTTTTGGTTAATTTTGATTATGGGATATTATTGTAAATGTTTAGGGATTTATTTTGAGCTATTACTCGTTGAATTTGGTTGAAGAATCAATGAAACCGAAGTTTCCGATTAAGTCGTCGGAAAAACGTCCGAGTTTGATCGGATTTTGATCTACAGGGTTGATATGATTGAACTGAGAGTATATATAGACTGTAGAGTTGTTTTGGAACATTTCGGGATCGAAAACAAGGACAAATTGCGTGTTTTTGGCTGATAAAAAGGGTCGCTGGAATCCAGGTGAACTCGTCGGTTTCTGGATTCCATCTCCAGTTTCCGACCGAGATCATAAGAACTCCGGTCACCCCTATCCCCTATTTCCCATGTTTGATTTGAATTCTGGTTATTCCTGTTCTAATTTCATGTTTCTGTGTTTTCTGTTTTAATTTTAAATCAAAAGTCATTTATATTTCTAAAAATCATTTCCTTTATTTTCAAAAATCATTTAATTAGCCCGTAAGGGTTGGTTCAGTTGGTTAAAGAGAGGAAAACTATCCTCTTGGTCACAGGTTCGAATCCCACGGGAGGAGAATTTATGATTATGCCTCCTGAGCCAGAGCATGTCGCTTAAATGCGGTTTCCCTTGGTTCACGTGGTTTGCAGGCTATTGCGTGAGCCCATAGGGTTTACCCAATGTGCACCCGAAGGGTAGCAGCTGCGGGTTACCTACGATAAAAATAAAATGATTTAATTATTATTTTAAAATCTAAAAATTATTTACTTAATTATTTTTAATTTCAAAATTTATTTTCTTTTATTATTTTCTAAAATAAAAATTTGATTTACTTATTTATACTTTATTTTAAGTAATTATTTATAGATTTAATTAATTATTTAATTCAAGTAATCAATTAATTTTATTTATAAACCGTTCGTCCGTTTATTACGAAACGAACGTGCATAAACTCAAAAAACATGGCGCTTCCAATAAAAATACATTTGAGACCTAATTTCTTTTGTATTGCAAGGTCATTTGATTTGCGAGTCATTCTGAGTCGGTAGTTGATCGATAAATACAGTTATTGAACTGATTTCAATTCTAAATGTACTAAGACCTATCTTTTGACCATCTGAGTTATGTGAAATATGTGATTACGTGTTATATGAATAACATGATAATGCATTATGTGATATGCATGCTATCTGTTTACAGTTTTAAAATGCCATGATTAGTTATAAATGATCGGGTTGACGTAAAGATGTATAGTTACATCGATTGAGTTTGGTTCTGTCAATTAAGATAGTCCTTTTGTTTATAGAATCGAGTAGTATGGAGCGCAGTCAAGTGTGGACGGAGTCAGTAGCCACCAGTTATAAGACAGAGTTATGGTGAGAAGATATCGAGCATACCAATCAAGTATTCCTGAACTTTCTTGTAGTATAATTGCTAGTATTCTTAACTTCATTTAATATTCAAGTGATATTCATTTCGAACGCTATTATGCAAGTATTTCGTCCCTATTCTAAGTTCAGAATAGTTAAATGTTTTTACATTTCGCTATAAATTACTCTATACAGTGGAATGTTGAGTTGAGATTAGCGAATTAGTAATTGTTCTAGTTATTTCGCCATCGGTTGTTGAGATGACTACGAACCATGTGAAATGGGGACTTACATTGTTAAGGATGTCGTTTGATTTGACTCCTTTGGTTGAAAATGTTTTTATGGATTGGATGGTTGCGTAAGAGACCGTGGCGGAACTCTAGTATGAGCCATGTGTTATACATGATATTACACCTTGCCAGGCCGATATGTGCCTTGGGTACCCTTTGTTTAGTTGGATATGCTTCACCATACCGGTGTTGCTCCATGGCTGATCACCGGTGGCAACACACCGTCGTTAGAGGATTCCAATCCAAAACAATAATATATAAAAGTGTTGTTTATTATCAAAACTTATAGCAGTTTTTGACACAACTCCGGTGTTGTTGTTTGGTTTTGTTCTTCATATATATTATTATTGTTGTCTTGAATCATAAGCTATATACTGCTTGCTAAGCATTTCCTTCGCTCATACTTGTTTATTATTCTGATTCTTTCAGCTAGGCCAGAGCAGTCGTGAGATCCAGATTTAACCAGGAGTTGTGTGCTCGTAAATAGTTTGGTGTATTTTCCAGATAGACTGTTTGGGACGCTTTACTAGTCTAGAGGTTTGTAATAAAATCTGAATAATTTATAAAACTAAATTAGACTTACGGGTTGTAATAACATTTGGTTTGTTTTAGTGCCTGTTTCATACTATAACCTATGATCGATCCCGTTGCATGCAAGGGGTCATATGTATTATATTATTCTACTTTGCCTATTATATTATGGATTAGCGGTCAATGACTCCCAAATCTAGACCCCGGATTTGGAGGGCGTCACATGTTGGTATCAGAGCTACAGGTTATTATCACTGAAACAGGCTTAGGGTTATCATAAATAAGTCATAGGAAGATCACATAAGATATGCACACTTAGTTTAGCTCTTATAGAGTTAAGTTTTAGGTTATTGGGCTGGTTTATAGCTAAGTTCTTCAGGTTTCCTATTTTGCATTTAGCTTTAGGCTTTTTTGCCATTGCTTTGCTATTTTGTTGGATTCTGAGGATAGTAAGAAGTGATGAAAGAGGTTGGAAGGTGTGTTGCAATCCTATCCACCATTTGTTGGGTTATTTGAGATTTTGAGCAAGAGTTGGATAGTTTGGATAATACTTCGTAAAATTTTCTTTGTGTCATTATTTTCAAGATAATAAGCAGGATTATGTGATAATCATGTCGCATGTGCTAATATGGTAGAAAGTTTTTAATATTTTGAAAAGAGATACTGCTTGAGAGTTTTTGATATGCTAAAGGAATGCTACATATTTGACACGATACTTGACAGATTATTATATAAGTTGCTTGTTTTCTTACCAGAGTAATGGCACCAAAGAGGAGGAATAATTCAGGAGAGGATCGTACCGAGAGTCGTACAGATCCAGTGATTGTACAGATGTTAGGACTGATGTCGTAACAAGTGTTGTATCCTACGCAGCAGCAACAACAATAGCAACAAAAAGCAACAGCACCACCCGCGGTGACTTTTAAGCAATTTCAAGCTGTGAGCCCACCTAAGTTCAAGGGAAGTGCTGACCCCGTGGAAGCCAATGCATGGCTGAAAGAGATTGAGAAGGCTTTTGACTTGGTTGGAGCAGGAGTTGAATAGAAGACCAAGTTTTCCAGTTATTTCCTGGAGGGTGAGGCAAACTATTGGTGGGAATCCACGCGAGCATTGGAATGAGGTGAGTTTATAACTGGGGAAAGTTTGCAGAGCTCTTTCCGGAGAAGTATTTACCGAGGTATATGAAGAATCAAATGGAAATCAAGTTCTTGAATCTAACACAGGGTGATCTTACTATCACGGAATATGAGGCCAAGTTTACTGAATTGGCGAGGTTTGTGACAGATCAGGTTGATACAGATGAAAAGAAAGCAAGAAGGTCTGAACAGGGATTGAAATTTTGGATTCAGAATAGAGTGGCCATGTTTGAGTTGACTTCTTATTTGGCAGTGGTTCGTAAAGCAATGGTGATTGAAAGTAGGAGTTGCATGTCTCAGAAAGGGAAAGACGGGAAGAAAGGGAAAATAGAAACCTCAGGAGGAGGCCATCAGCAAGGTAATTCCCAGGGCCGTTTCAATAAAAGGCTAGAGTTTCAGGATAATAAGAACATGGGTTTCAAGACACCATAACCAGGAAATGGAGGACAGGGCAACTATTTCCAGAATTCAAATCAGCAGAGGCCCAATCGTCCACCAATGTCAGATTGTAAGTTTTATGGTAGAAGGCACTTTGGGATTTGTAAGGCTAATGTGTTGTATTTTAAATGCAATCAGAAGGGACACTATGTTAATGAGTGTCAGAATCAGACTTCAGCTCAGAAATCAGGTAAAGTGTGTTTTAAATGTGGAAAGATGAAGCATATTTCCAGGGACTGCCAGATATCCAGCAGCTAATGTGTCATGGATTGAAGGACCACCAGCAAAGAACCATCCAAAGGCCAGGACATTCAACATGACTATGAAGGATGCTGTTCAGAGTTCTGACGTGGTTGCAGGTACGCTTCCAGTCAACTCTATAGATTCTAAAGTTTTAATTGATTCTGGAGCTACAAGGTCATTTATTTCTTAAAATTTTGTCGATAAACTGCATTGCAAAGTTGAATTGTTAGAACTAGCGTTAATGATAGAATTAGCTGATAAGAACCAAGTTCCTGTTGACCGAGTGTGCCTGATATGTGACATTGAGATAGGAGGACATCATTTTTCTGCCAACTTAATACCTTTTCAGTTGGGAGAATTTGATGTTATCCTAGGAATGTATTGGTTGTCAGAGAATAAGGCTCAGATTGATCGTAAGAATAGGAAAGTGAGACTTCACACATTGGAAAGTAAGAAGAAGGTGATATTTCAAGGAAGTAAGTAGGAAAAGAAGTTTTTAACGATGGCTCAGGAAAAGAAGTTATTGCGTCAGAATTATGAGGCATATTTGGCCCATGTGGTAGACACTAGCAAAGAAGTTCTCGTGCTCGAAGCAATTCTAGTTGTCAATGAGTTTCCAGACGATCTTCCAGGATTACCTCCCGACAGAGATATTGAGTTTGTGATTGATTTAGCACCTGGAACAGAACTAGTTTCTAAAGCTCCGTATCGAATGGCACCAATGGAGATCAAGAGTTGGCAACTCAGCTACAAGATCTTTTGGAAAAAGGAGTTATAAGACCTAGTGTATCTCCGTGGGGCGCACCAGTATTGTTGTCAAGAAGAAAGACGGAAGTATGCGACTGTGTATTGATTATCGAGAATTGAATAAGTTGACCATTAAGAACAAGTATCCGTTTCCAAGGATTGATGATTTGTTTGACCAACTGAAAGGCGTTGTATGGTTTTCTAAGATTGATTTAAGATCTGGATATCATCAACTGAAGATTAAGCCAGAAGAAATTCTGAAGACAACATTCAGAACTAGATATGGGCATTATGAGTTTTTGGTAATGGCATTTGGATTAACCAATGCACCAGCGGCTTTCATGGATCTAATGAATCGAGTATTCAAGAAGTATTTGGATAAATTCGTGATTGTGTTCATAGATGACATTCTGATCTATTCTAAGATGAAAGAAGAGCATATAGAGCATTTGAGAATAGTTATGGAGATACTGCGACATGAGAAATTGTATGCAAAGTTTTCCAATTGTGAATTTTGGTTAAAAGAAGTACGATTTCTTGGGCACGTGATTAATAATAAAGGGGTGGAAGTGGATCCATCAAAGATTGAAGCTATAATCAACTAGGAGAGACCAAAAACACCAACACAATTAAGAAGTTTCATGGGATTGGTAGGTTACTACAGAATATTTGTGCAAGATTTTGCGAAGATAGTGATGCCATTGACAGAGCTCACTCGAAAGAACCATAAATTTGAATGGGATGAGAAATGTGAAGAGAGTTTCCAGGAATTAAAAAAAGATTAATATCTTCTCCAGTGCTAGTCTTACCAGATGATCAAGGAAACTTCATGATTTACAATGACGCGTCGTATAAAGGATTGGGATGTGTTTTGATGCAGCATGACAAAGTAATAGCCTAGGCTTCAAGACAACTGAAACCACATGAAGAGAAGTATCCAACTCATGATCTTGAATTGGCAGCTATAGTGTTTGCATTGAAGATATGGAGGCACTATCTTTATGGAGAAAAGTGTGAGATCTACACGAACCACAAGAGTTTAAAGTATATCTTTACCCAGAAAGAGCTGAACATGAGGCAGAGAAGATGGCTAAAAATTGATCAAGGACTATGACTGTACCATTAACTATCATCCAAGGAAAGCAAATTTGGCAGCGGACGCTCTAAGCAGAAAAGAAAGGCTAAACATGATCACTTCATCTGATGAATTGATAAAGGAATTTGAGAAGCTTGAATAGAGGTCAGTATTTTAAGTATGTCTATAGATATGCTATATGTAATGTTTTTTCAACCAGAATTGTTGAAGAAAATAAGAAGATGTCAGGTAGAAGTAATAAGCCAGACGAGTTAACAGGAGAAGAAATAGAGAGTCAAAAGGATGATAAAGGAATCTTAAGATTCTCTTCCAGAATACGGATACCTAACCTGGCTAAGCTAAAAGATGAAATTCTTCGAGACGCTCACAACTTCAGATATTCAATTTATCTCGGAAGTACGAAGATGTACAGAGAATTAAGAGAAAACTTTTGGTGGCCAAATATGAAGAAAGAGATTGCTGAATGGGTGAGTAAGTGTTACACTTGCCAGCAAGTCAAAGCAAAACATCAAAGGCCCAGTGGACTGTTACAGCCATTGAACATTCCAGAATGGAAGTGGGAACATCTTGCAATGGATTTTGTAGTTGGATTACTAAGGACCAACACAAATCATGATGCTATTTGGGTTATTATTGATAAACTGACGAAGTCAACACATTTTCTTCCTATTAACGAGAGATTTTCATTAGATAAATTGGTTTGATTATACCTAAAGGAAATTGTGGTTCTACATTGAGTTCTAGTATCCATAGTTTCCGACAAAGATCCCCGATTTAATTCAAGATTTGGAAAAGTTTTCAAGATTATCTCGGAATGAAGTTAAATATGAGTACCGTGTATCATCCATAGACAGATGGTCAAAGTAAAAGGACAATTCAGACTATAGAAGACATGATAAGGGTATGTGCTCTAGATTTTGAAGGAAGTTGGGATGAACATTTGCCATTAGTTAAATTCTCCTACAATAACAGTTATCATGCCAATATTGGAATGCCGCTTTATGAAGCTCTGTACGGAAAAAGATGCAGATCTCCAATATGCTGGGATGAAGTAGGTGAAAGAAAGATTTTGGGTACAGAACTGATCTAGCAGATAAAAGAGAAAGTAGAACTCATTCAGAAAAGATTAATGGTAGCTCAAGATCGTCAACGCAAATATGCTGATCCTACCAGAAAGGATATGGAATTTAAAGTTGGTGAAGTAGTGTTATTGAAGATTCCACGTTGGAAAGGTTTATCAAGATTTGGGAAGAAAGGAAAGCTGAGTCCACATTATATTGGCCCTTTTAAGATTTTGAGGCGTGTCGGAAAGGTCGGTTACGAGCTAGCCTTACCACCACACATGCAGCATATCCACAATGTGTTCCATATGTCAATATTGAAGCTTTATTTTCCTGATTCGAATCATGTGATAGAATACGATCCAATAGAGATTCAGCCAAACTTGTCTTTTGTAAAGCGACCGGTACAGATTTTAGACCGGTAGGAGAGAGTGCTTAGGAATAAGTCTGTGTCTTTAGTGCAAGTCTTGTGGAAGAATCCCAAGGTTGAAGAATCGACTTGGAAGTTGGAAAGCGAAATGCGGACCAAGTATCCTCACTTGTTTTCCTAGGTTGATTCTGAGGACAGAATCTTGTTAATGGAGGAAGGATGTAATATCCGGGAAAATTTTATGAATATTTTGTTTTAAATAAATAAATATAATGTGTTCATATTAATTTAAAATGATTATTTCCATGACATTATGTGTTATAATTGTTATCTGTGGCCTTATTAGGACCAGAAATTTTTTTGATTAATTAATATATGTTTAAAATGCATTTTTAAGAATCGATCAGCAATATGGACGCGTGTTTATTTGCATTTTTATCGAGGTACTTGTTTAATCTCGTTTTATGTGCATTTAAATGTATTTTATGTGTTTTCAGGGTTTTCTGTTAATTTAGGAAGCGTTTCGGTTTCTCAAAAATAAATGGACCGAGACCCCACCGGGACGTCAAAACCCACAAAATTCATGTTTTTAGTTTAATAGAATTATACGTATTTCAAATACCCATTATTTTTGCATTTTTAAATTATTCATAATTTTTGGGGAATTTTGACATTAATTTTATATTTAATTGCTTTTAAAATTATTCCATATAATTATTATTTTTGGGCCTAATTATTTTAATTAGGGGATAAAAACACCCTTAAATGATTTTGGAGTAATAATTTTGCAGATAATATAAATAGCTAAAATTTCTTTTTATTAATTATTTTTAACAAAAATTTTCAGAAAAAATAAGAAAATTCAAGAACAACTTTAGGGGGGAAATCCAGTCATTAATCTGTGTTTCATGATTTCCAGAAATATACCAAACCATTTTTGATGCTCTACACACCAAATCGAAACTTGTTTCAAGCCCGTTCTGTTAATACCAAAATCACAAATCGAGGTTAAGTATTTTACAAAATTGATTTTTAGTGTTCCTGTTCTTAAAATCGTTTTTTATTTAGGATGATTGTTGATTGTGTTTGATGTTATAAATAGATTTAGATTGCTTCAGTGAGTTGATTCAAGTATAAATATGTGAAGTTTTAATTCGAAATGATAATTACTAAGTTCTTGAACTTTTTTTCGGTTTTTGATTTGATTTTCTAGATTATATAGATGTTTTTGGTTAATTTTGAATATGGGATATGATTGTAAATATTTAGGGCTTTAATTCGAGCTGTTACTCGTTAAATTTGGTTGAAGAATCAATGAAACCGAAGTTTTCGATTAAGTCGCAGGAAAAACGTCCAATTTTGATCGAATTTTGATCCACAAGGATGATATGATTGAACTGAAAGTATATATGGACTGTAGAGTTGTTTTGGAACATTTCGGGATCGAAAACAAGGGCAAACGGCGTGTTTTTGGCATTTAAAAAGGGTCGTTGGAATCCAGATGAACTCGCCGGTTTCCGGATTCCATCTCGAGTTTCCGGCCTTGTTTATAAGAACTCCGGGCACCCCTGTCCGCTGTTTTCCCCATTTGATCTGAATTCCGGTTATGCCTGATCTAATTTCATGTTTCTGTATTTTCTGTTTTAATTTTAAATCTAAAGTCATTTATATTTCTAAAAATCATTTCCTTTATTTTCAAAAATCATTTAATTATTATTTTAAATTCTAAAAGTTATTTACTTAATTATTTTAAATTTCAAAAATTATTTTCTTTTATTATTTTCAAAAGTCAATATTTGATTTAATTATTTATAATTTATTTTAAGTAATTATTTATAGATTTAATTAATTGGTTAATTCAATTAATCAATTTATTTTATTTATAAATAGTTAAATAAAGTATAATTATTTATAATTAATTCAAATAATTCCTAAAAATTACTTTTATGTTCTTAAAAATTATATTTTGGTATTTAAAAATCAATTAATAACTATTTTATTCTTATTTTATTCGTAATAAATAAACCGTTCGTCCGTTTAATACGAAACGAACGCGTATATACTCAGAAAAACATGTCGCTTCCAATAAAAATACTTTTGAGACCTAATTTCTTTTTTATTGCAAGTTCATTTGATTTGCGAGTCATTCTGAGTCGGTAGTTGATCGATAAATACAGTTATTGACTTAATTTTAATTCTTAATGTACTGAGATCTATCTTTTGATGATCTGACTTATGTGAAATATGTGATTATGTGTTATATGAATAACATGATTATGCATTACGTGATATGCATGCTATCTATTTACAATTTTAAAATGCCATGATTAGTTATAAACGATCGGGTAGACGTAAAGACGTATAGTTACGTCGATTGAATTTGGTTCTATCAATTAAGATAGTCCTTTTGTTTATAGAATCGAGTAGCAAGGTTCGCAGTCAAGTTTTAGACGGAGTCAGTAGCCAGCAGTTATAAGCCAGAGTTATAGTGAGAAGATATCGAGCATACCAGACAAGTATTCATGAACTTTCTTGTAGTATAATTGCTAGTATCCTTACCTTTATTTAACATTCAAGTGATATTCATTTTGAACGCTATTATGGAAGTATTTCTTCCCTATTCTAAGTTCAGAATAGTTAAACGTTTTTTCATTTCGCAATAAAGTACTCTATCAAGTGTAACGTTGAGTTAAGATTAGCGAATAACTAATTGTTCTAGTTTTTTTCCATCAGTTGTTGAGATGACTCTGGACCATGTGAAATTGAGAGTTACATTGTTAAGGATGTCGTTTGATTTGACTCCTTTGTTTGAAAATGTTTGTATGGATTGGATGGTTGCGTAAGAGGCCGTGGCGGTGGTCTGGTGTGAGCTATGTGTTGTACAGGATATAACACCTTGCTAGGCCGATATGTGTCTTGGGTACCCTTTGTTTAGTTGGATATGCTTCGGCATATCGGTGTTGCTCTGTGAATGATCACCGGCGGCAACACACCGTCCTTACAGGATTCTAATCCAAAACAAAAATATATAAAAGTGTTGTTTATTATCAAAACTTATAGCAATATTTGACACTGTTCAGGTGTTATTGTTTGGTTTTGTTCTTCAGATATATTGTTGGTGTTGTCTTGAATCATAAACTATATACTGCTTGCTGAGCATTTCTTTCGCTCATACTTATTTATTATTCTGATTCTTTCAGCTAGGCCAGAGCAGGCCTGGGATCCAAATTTAACCAGGAGTTGTGTGCTCGTAAATAATATGGTGTGTTTTCCAGATAGACTGTTTGGGATTCTTGACTAGTCTAGAGGTTTGTAATAAAATCTGAATAATTTGTAAAACTAAATTAGACTTATGGGTTGTAATAACATTTGGTTTGTTTTAGTGCCTGTTTGATACTATAACCTGTTATCAATCCAGTTGCATGCAAGGGGTCATATGTATTATATTATTCTGATGTGCCTATTATATTGTTGTTTAGCGGTCAGTGACTCCCAAATATAGACCCCGGATTTGGAAGGCATCACAACACAAATATTTGATTTATGAGAAATAAATAATGAAAAATAATTCCACATGTCCTAAAAATATTGACATTAATTAATAAATAACTTTATTCAAAGCAAAATGCAGTTATTGATTTCTAATCTAATCAATTAGAAAGTTTAACATCCCAAGTTCACGAACCACCTTAGAGAAACTAATTTCATCAAGTGGTTTGTGAAGATGTCTGATTTTTGATCCTTGGTGGGTATGAATGTAATTCCACAGTGCTATTTGTGACATCTTTGTTCTCAAATGCTAAACTGGGTTATTGGATATTGCCATGGCACTAGTGTTGTCGCGGAATATTGGAATCTTTGACATTTATAGACCATAATCCCGGAGTTGGTTTCTCATCCACAAGATCTGAGCACAATAGCTTCCAGCATTTATGTATTAAGATTCAGCAGTTGATGTGGATACTAAGTGCTGCTTCTTGCGATGCCAGGATACCAACCTTCTTTCAAGAAACTAATAGCTTCTTGAAGTACTTTTCTTATCAATCTTACAATCTGTAAAATTTGAATTTGTATAGCCAACAAGGTCAAAACATGTACCTTTAGAGTACCAAATACCAATATTTGGAGTCTCGTTACGATACCTAAAAATCCGTTTAACAACTCTAAGTTGAAACTCTTTAGGGTAATCTTGAAATCTAGCACATAAGCATGTTGCAAACATAATACATGTCATGTTTGTTGTAAGATGTAATAATGAGCTTATCATACCTCTATAGCTTGTAATGTCGAAATTCTTACCAATTTTTTCCTGATCAAGCTAAGAAGCTATTGGCATTAGAGTCTTTATCGGAGTTGAATCTTCCAGATTGTACTTCTTGAGAAGTTCAATGATGTACTTGGATTGGTAAATGAATATTCCATCTTTCTCTTGACTCACTTGTAATCCAAGAAAGTAGTTCAACTCTCCCGTCATGCTCATTTCATACTTACTCTGCATTAGTTAAGAAAATATCTTGCAAAGATCATCATTAGTAGAACCAAATATAATTTCATCAATATATACTTGAACTAGTATCATAACCGTTTTGTGCGACGTCTAATCACTAGATCATTCCTAGTCCGATGTCGATACTCGGGTTTTCCGTCTAGGACCTACAGGATTAAAATACTCTAATTTAGATAATCATCTCGCTCAACATCACATCCCTATCTCCTCTACTCATACGGTTTCATAACCCAACTCATATCTATATGTATTATTGAAACACATATAGCAATTATGGCTTGCACCTTCCAAACTCGGTTCGGTATTTAAATTCGGAAAAATACGTATATCCATTATTTTGAAAAATAGGGTAATCGATTATTTAAAAATATCTTGTCACGTCACGTAAGTAGGTTTCGTAAAATTTAATTATATATCCTCGTTCGACGTCTCCGATAATTATAGGTTACGTTCCCGTATTTTTGGAATTAATTTTCCCGAATATCGGGCAGCGTCTCCTTTGTTTATCGGCCTACCCGTCGAACATCCCGACGTCAAATCAATCACAATTAACAACAACATCCAATTCAGCTTACAATCCCAAACACCAGTGCAACTTCAATTATTTATTATAATTATCAGATCCGAAATTAGGTTACTTAGCCGCTAAGTAACTGAAAAGATGATACAATTTTAATACCAAATTTGGATAATTAACAAAACAGAGCTTCCTATAAAATACTTTATACGAAATTAAGGTAATAATGTCTCGCCTTTTGAGATTATGGATTTTTTATCGATATATAAAATGATTTGCGTATCGAAAATTTTACACCGGAACTCGTACAGGTCAAACCGTACCCATCGAGAAAGTCAAAACATAAAAAGTGTTCAGAATTATCAGATTCGGTTTGGAAGGAGTTTCCGGAAGAGTTTCGGGTTGTAAAAACGCAAAAACGATTGAAGTGAGACGATTTCTGGTTCCAACAAGTAATTTTTATAATTACGTGAAATAATGATTATTAATTCTATAAATCCTTATAAAATCATATGATAATCCAAAAATTACCAGAAAAATACCAAAATTATCTAGATTTAATTTTGGATAATTGGAAATTAAAATATCTTAATTTTATCAGAAATAAACATCCAAATATTATTATCCTTCATCAAATAATTCACCAAAATTCACATAAAAATCACATAATAATTATTTATTGATAAAAATAATTACATAATATTTCCCAGACGTTACATACTCCCCCCCCCCAAAAGGATTCTGTCCTCAGAATCATGCTAAGGAATAGACCATGATGTTTTTTGAGTATTTTACTTAAATTTCTCGAAACTCATCACTTTAATCACCATTCAACGGTCCCCTGCTGTCATTAAATTTATCAGTTACTCATGCAACCCCTAACTCAATCTTTACTTCATATATTTGGAGCTAAATCACTCTTCAAGGTCATACACACATGAAGTCTTATGAACTCGTTATACCTACGTCAACAAGACCAACTGATTCACAATCGTTCTATCTATCTCACTGTTTCAAAGGACTAACTTAATTTACACTAACCTTCTTTCTTTCTAATTCCAATAATTCGTGTTCATGAACTTTTTTTTATTTTCACTGACTGTTCTACTCTACTTTTCATGTCTCCTTTTGTTCGGTTAGCCTGACCTATGATCGTTTCCAGTCGCATTTAAGAATATCTAATCGATCTCATACACTTTCTATCCGTCTGTGCCCGGTATGCTGAGCTCATGGTGTCTTATATTTAGAAACGCTCTAAATCTATTTCAAAAACTAAAAAGTAAAGGAAAATTTCAACAATTGCATTTAACTCACCACTTTGTGGTATACTTCAATTTCTTTTCAATCACTATCAAGTATATTCATTGAGCGAGAATTTGTTACTATCTGAAAGAAAATATTAATTTGGAATGGAATGAATCATAACTTTATTCAAAATCCGGTCTCTTGGTATTAATACTAATTTTGTCATCATATCAAATTAGATACCAATACGAACTTTGATGCTCACAACATACCATACTGAAGTCAACATCAATCATCTGTATTAATACCACCTTTGATATCTTACAACAAAGTAAGTATCAGTATAACCCAGAAGACGGATCAAAGCTTATTCTTCAATTCCTAACTTTTCCAATTCCTTTAACCATTTTCCAGCGATCTTAGTGACATTCACTCGTTCTTTCCTACCCTAGACATCTGTCTCCAAATGGATCTTGCTTGGTTGGTAATTAATCATGCTTCCGTAGCTCATAATCTATTATGACCAGAATTCACACCTTTAAAGCTTAGAATGCAGTTGCTACTTTTCAACCCTCCACAGGCATATCTTTCAACGCTTAACTTGGTCTTCCTTAGTCCTTGAATTAGCGAGGATGTTATCAATAAATATAATTACATTATCCAAATACTCCTGGTACATTATGCTCGTTTAACCCTCTAAAATGACGGGTACATCATATCACTGGAACTCATGCTACCCATACCTTAATCTACACACAGCCTTTAGGGTGACCTCAAATTTACAATTTTTGATGGTTGATGCGTAATTTCATATCTCCATTTCTCTTTTCTCATGATCCCTTTTTGTGCATAGCGCAAAACACTCTTCATTTCATTATTCTTTCATTCCACAATTTGAAGTTTTCCTTCACTCATTATTTCATCCCTATTGAGTTATACGATACAGGGCTTTTGACACCAGCTTGACTTCGTGCAAAATCCGACGAGAAATTCTTACCTCATTCCCTGAGGTAATCTTGGTAAAACATTCATTCGAACCTCCGGGACTTCACTTTAGTTCTAAAGAATTCCATCTTGAGATTCATTACAACGCGCTTCTCCAATCGTTCACCATTAATACCTTTGTGTAATCTTTCCTGTTTACATGCATTTTTGGAACAAATTCCTATCTCCAACTATCGGCGTTTCACCTCACTCTTCTAACAGTTCTGGCACCACCAACGTTCGCAACTTGCATATATCCTAGATTATTTTATAAAATTTCCTTATTATCCTTTTGATTCCACTTCTTTTCTTCATTATTTCTCCATTCTTATTATTCATTATTTCTTTTAAACATAAGAAATTTCCTTTTCTTGATAATATTAATATGTTCATTATTAGATAAGTCATTTATGAAGTTAACGCTAGATAGCAGGCTATTATTTATAATATCTAAATTCTTATTAACAAAATTATTAAAATTCATCGACAGCGATTTTCTTAACCTCATTTACTCACTGATCGCATAATTGGCTTTCTCCAACTGATCAACATTTTTTTTTCTCGAGTTCTCATGCAGATTTCGTCAGTCTCTGTCTTACATCGGATAATTGTATTTGGGAGTTTCCCAGTACTTCACAGCAACTTCTATTCAATCGTAATTCGATAAAGATGCATATTTACGTTCTTCATGGAGTATTATTATAGAAGGTAATATTTCTTTACTCTATCTTGGATCTTCAATTCTTGCAATGTTCTCTTCACTAATTTACAGTAGCTTCTATGAACTAGTCATTCGATATGGGTATACATCGAAGTCCTTCTTGGAACGTGATTACAGATGATAAAATCTCTTTTCTTCATTTTGAACTTTCAGTTCTTGAAAAATATTCTTCTAACTAGCATGAACCAATAACTTTCTATTCCTTTTGTCTATTACACGGTGCGTATTCGTCTAGGTAAAATATCGCACATGTCTGCAGTAACATCACGCTAATTTTACTAAACTTTCAATTTCTGCTAATGCCATAACTTCCTCTAAATTGCTAATCGCCTTGATTTCGGATCTGAAAATCATGTCAGAGTTTGATTTAATCTAATTGGAATCGACCTCCATTTAACTAACCATTAGTTGGTAAAGTTAATCAATTAACTCTTTTAATTGATCAATTAAACCAAGTGAAGACTAGCTAACTGGAATTAAAGACCAATTACATAAAGTCGGTTTGATCATAACATTCTTTCTCAAGAACCGAGATCGCAATCATTTGGAGTATCGATGAAAATGACAATATACTTCTTTATTCTTGAACGTAGGAAATTTCTGAAAATTTGGGCAGCAATTCCCCTACACCATTGACTACCAGTTAGACTCAAGTCGATACCATCAATCAACCAAATCATCCACAATCATATTCACCCACTTCCATCAACCAGAATCATCAATTCCCACAATTCACCTTTGATCAGCATCTGACTGGCATAACATATATCTTTTTAATTGGGATTGGGTCTGAAACCCACAATGATTAATATAACCATACATTTCTCCATTCTTTCAGAATATTACGAATTGTCATTAATGAATTTATCTCGATGTTTTTCAAGGATTTTATTTCGTGATTCTTTTAACTTATTTCTTGCCATTACCAATTATGTACAGTTACTTTTAAGAATTATGCCGCATCCTTCCACCAATCACAATAATCATCTATCTTGGATGATACACATTCAATTTCATTAACTAATCTCTTTATCTTTTAATAACCACCCACGGTTTTCATTACTATCATCGCAATCTGGTGGAAACTTAATCGTTATATCATTATTTCTTAAAGTGTTTCACAGTTGAGTCACCATTGCTTCATCTCTACATATGGTTCCACATCAAACTTTCGTCACTGACCCCGGTATGAGCATTGAATTCACCATCACTTATTTACGCAAGTTAGAGAACTTCATAATTTCTTGAAGAGTATGTTCGAAGTTTGATTACATTTAATATTTCTTCCATCTTGAATCTTCACGACAAATATCTTCCCGTGACGAAGGGATGTTTCACGTAGTAATTGTATGTCTGAATCATTGTTCAAAATTTTCTTGATCTTTGATCGTCGTCCCGATACTCGTTTGCTCCGTCTGACGCACACAACTTTACTTCCTTATTTTGTAATTAATCTATTTATTATGGTTCACTAATGATTCATTTTTCTTGTCGAAGTCTTCTGATTTGAAGTGCATCGCGTTCACGTAATCTACCATACTGATGAGATCCCTGTAGCAAGAAGAACTGTCTGACTTTATATCTTCGCCTTGTCCATATTTGTTGGTGTATCCATTTTCCTTGCTTGCAGATGTCCACCATTTATCATTTTGTAGTCGTATCTATGTTCGTTGTATGATTCCACGTACCAAATTATTTTATTTCTTTTGAAATCGTCAGAGAACGGACTCTATGCAAGAAGAGAGTTTGTGAACATGATTTTGACTGAAAAACGGAATAAGGAATAATAATGCAACAACCGATTGGAAGAATTTGTAAATCAGAAAATTGAAGGAAGAAAAATGAGTGAAGAATGAGACAACCATATTCGTACTCAAGATGGCCAGTCTTTCATACTATATGGTATACATCACAAGATTAGGTGGCATCCCACCCGACTCTTCATCATTTTGACAAAGCGTCATGTCACAACATTGTTGTCTCAATCAGGAATCAAGAATTTGAGAAGAGAAACAATTCAGAAGGAATACAAGAAATTTTCTTTCATTTTCATCTCCTATGATTTTTCAACAGAAGAGCTCATACATATTCACGGATCAAGATAAACATATATTGTCGTATTAGAGGAAAGAATGATAGTGCTAATCACCTTCCACGCTTCACTTACGTATGCCTTTCGGAACCATTCGGATGAGAGATTCACCATTTAGGTCACATTATAACTTCGGAATGTCATCTGGAAATGCCTCCATATTCAAAGCTGTAATTATTCGATCATATCGCGTCTTTACAAAATTTATAATCACTGCTTCAGATCTCATCTATGTCGCGTAGAATAACCGTTGATCACGCAATGCCTCAATTTTGTCGATAGAAATACAATTCTTTTCCAACCATCTAGGAGATTCTTCCATTTCTTTCAATCATCCTCCGTCCATTCGAATCACGAATCTCGTTAAATTTTAATAATTTTTATAAATTGTATAAATAATATTTTAATATGTTGATTCAAATATTGATTTTATTAAACAACGTTTACTTTCATTTTTCATAGAAAACTTAAAACCTTCTCCCTGCTGGTGGGTCTACTTGGCCCTTCGAATTAACAACACTTGGTCTAATTCCATTCTTCTTTTAAGGTCATTTTCTGTTTATAATAACAAGAACATAAATAGTAATTCGACAACCAATTTGTAAAACCCATTTCATGCCAAAAATCTTCTGAAAGTTGATTAAGAAAATCTCTTCCGAAATCTCATTTTAAAATTTTGGAAATCAAATATTTGGTCATCATTACTATGTAAGTTACTTGCTATTTTCCTGATTTACTAATGAAATTTCTAATTAAAAGAATGCCCATATAAGGGTCTCTCCACTTTGGTACCTCTTCCACTTTTCCTTGGATTCTGCTCGCACTTATTAGTCGCCGAAACTTCATTTACCGTCGTATATCATTTTATTCGCAATTTTACCGCAACGCTGACATTTAATACTGTCTCTGACATTCTTGTCATCTTTGATGTTATGCTCGCACCCACGCATGTGATTCGATGTTCCGTCTGTAGATAAGGGCGCACCTTCTTGCTAGTCTTACCTATACCTAGTATGGTAGATATCATTAAATCGTAGCTTACCTTACCTCCCGATAAGTGATAAGATTCTTCTCGCAACGGTGGTGTCTTCGAAATGTGCAGCATTGGTTCTTCATCGGCTTCCATCAACTCGTTACCTCCGGCGTGAAGCTCGTCCTACTACCTAATTTTAAATTAAATCGTAGCTTCTCTTACACAAATTCTCACAAGAATCGATCGCATATTCTTCAAAACCACATGAAAAGTAGGGTAACATACCCAGTCTCTGTCGATCCCTCGATTCTTCAATATTGTAGGATCTGAAAACTCACTATACCTACAGTGTTGCGATATTCGCCTTACACTTCCCTCAACAATCATGGCTTACCCATTCCGTACTAGACCTGCTAATCCTAATTCGCACTCAACTCAACTTAACGTGGGTATGCCTAGGGTCTTTCCTATCATGTACGACCTATCATTCCTATCTTACTCTCACCTATTCTAATTTCAGTGACCAATAACCTGCAGCTCTGATGCCAACTTGTAATAACCCAAATCCGGGGTCAAGATTTGGTGTTACTCAGAAATCTTTACATAACATAAAAGAATATTTAATTAACCCCTTGAATCCGGATCGTTTACAGGTTACGGTATGAAACAAGAATCTAACCTTCTACAATTCACAACAACTACAATACAAGTTTAAATACCTTTATACTAATGCCCTTATCTTATTGTTTTCTAACTTCTTCGTCCTTTCACAGCGGAGATCTCTCTAACTTCTGCTGTCTACGAAAGCTACTCACTTTTAACCTTATCTGTTTCTGAAAGAAATAAGAATTTACAAAGCAAGAGTGAGCCAAAAATGCCCAGCAAGTATATAATTTGAGTTTCAAATATTAATATCGAAAGAAAATTTCCGGACAAAAGCTTTAAACAATTTTAAACGATTCTATATAATTGAGAGAGTTGAACGAGTAAACATTGACTGTTACCAGCCTTTAATCACCAGTCCAAAAATGACAAGTGATTCCCAGATTCATCTCCTGAATCAGGGTTTTTTCCGGTTTTTGGAATCCTAAAACTTTAGAGAGAGAGTGCCATTAATGGTGATCAACAATAAATTAGACTGGACACTAGAAACCAACATATGCACTATAACCTACTGATCAGTCAGAAGATAGTGTGGATCTATACCCAACTGCATAAACCTAACCAACATATGGGGCACCCAGGCAACTATGGCCTAAAGGAGTCCGGTCCATCCCTGACCCATAGGATCCAGCTCATCACTGGTCCTCATAATAACTGTCCAGCCCGTAGAGTATTTTGATGTCAAATCATTTTGATTTCAAAACATCCCAAATCAGGGTTCGCAAATAACCCGAACGAATGGGTATTTGCTCAAGAGAGCAATCAAATTTTAGGAACAATAATGAAAAGAACTGGCATAATAAGAGTAATTGCAGCAAAATATAAAACAATTAACTATTCTGAACTTAGAATATGAGCGAATAAATATTTGCAGTATTTTAGGAGAAAGGTTAGGAATACTTGCCTCGATAAGCTTTAATCACTATTATCGGTTGGCTTTCGAATTGCCTTGAATGTTTGGCTTTATCATCAAACCACTATTCTATTCTGGATACAATCATATCCTTCATGTCCTTCAATTGAATTTCGTTGATCTCGACGTCTAATCACTAGATCATTCCTAGTCCGATGTCGATACCCGGGTTTTCCGTCTAGGACCTACAAGATTAAGATACTCTAATTTAGATAATCATCTCGCTCAACATCACATCCCTATCACCGCTACCCATACGGTTTCACAACCCAACTCATATTTATATGTATTATTGAAATACATATAGCAATTATGGTTTGCACCTTCCAAACTCGGTTCAGTATTTAATTTTGAAAAAATACGTATATTCATTGTTTTGAAAAATAGGGTAATCGATTATTTACACATATCTTTTCACGTCATGTAAGTAGGTTTCGTAAAATTTAATTCACTACGCCATAGATGGCCTATCGCAATGGTTTAATCATGCATGTTACAAAATTATGTTACCTTAGGTATGCTCATCTTAGCCTACCGCAACGTAGTATTTTTAATGTTACCATAGCCTTTATAACATGTTACTATAACTTCAAAGTGTTACAAACTAGTAACATGTAGGAACTTATGTTACAATAGGGTGTTAATAGATAAAAAAATTAATATTTTATAAATAATTAAATATATATAATTATTTGACTTAAAAATTAATCAATTTTTATAATATAATTAAGCAATAATATTAATATCAGCTAAGATTAATAAAAAAAATTTATGATTAGCTGCTATTTTTTTGGCTCTCGATGGCTTTCAATCGGGCGGGCTCAAAATTTTTGGAAAAGCGGGTAAAATTTCAGACATATCTCTGATCTCTCTCTCATTCTAAACATATCTCTTATCTCTCTTTCATTGTCTCTCTCACGCTGTACACATCTCTCTCTCAGTCGCTATCTGAGATTAGCTCTCACCGATTCGAGCTAGGGTTTCTAACTGGAAAAGTGGGTAACATTTTGAAGAAGCGGAGAAGCGAGTCACAGATTGGCTAGGATTTCTAATTGAAATTGGGGTCAAATCAGCTGGGGGTTCAACATTAAGGTAATACCTCTCTCTCTCTGATTTTATTTATATATGTATATATCAGTCTCTATCTCTACCCCTCTCTCTCTCCCCTGAGCCAAAATGCACAAGATCTCAAAGCGCTCCGTCTCTTCTCTACTTAGAAACGACGTCGTTCATTATAGAGTGCTCGCTGCTCCTCTCTCAGCTCTCAATCTCTCCAATCTTTCGGTAATTGACACTTTTAACCCTATCATATATCATATTATGTGGGTATAATTTTGATTTATGATGTTTTTCGTGTAATTGACTGTGCTAATTGATGTGTAGTGATAAAAAAAGATTACTTCTTTTAATTTTTTATGATTTATGTTCCTCTTTGTGTATTTGTGTGAGATTAATTGTGTTAATTATGCTAATTGTTTTTCAGAAGCAAGAACACTACAGGTTATGTTCTTTTTTCATTTGTTTGTTTGTAATTAACAATATGTTCAATGTGTTGTTAAACTACTCTATTACACTTTATGCGTGATTGTAATATAATTTTTCTTACTTAATTTTTTAGTATGTATAAACTAGTTTATTAGTATATTATTAAAAATTAGTTTGTTATTATAAAAGCTTGATCATGATTTGATGGATGTGTTTCATGTTTAATTCTCATTTTGAGATGGATGGAGTGTCTTAAATTTTATTCTGTGTTGGAATGAGTTTGTGTACTCCAGATGCTCTATATCATTATTATATGAAATTGAGTTAATTTTGAACTTGCACAGGCAGGAGAGGTTGACACTAAACAAAGATGGTTCTCCGCCCTACCTGCTGGTACATCCAGTGGTTCTGTATCCTCTAAGATTATAAAAACGAAAACTGAGTTTTCTTTAGGGAAATGATTCGAATCATCTGCTGCAGCTTCTGAATCATCAGACCCTCCATATGAGAAATATGAGTATGAAGCGGAGGTTGGGTTTTTCAACAGTGTATTATTACCCTGCCATCAAACAACATAAATATATGTTCATTTTATGATATTGCGACTGAAATAGGTGAGCCGGCTCATGGATGTCAATGTCAACAACCTGTAGAGGAACAAAGAGGTGTTTCTTCGGGAACTTATCAGGTATTCAAGTCCAGATTTTTAATTTAAAGTCCAGATTTTAAATTCATACTGTATAATTTGGGTGAACTGTTGCTTTACGTTAAATGTCACTTAGTTAATTAAACTGAGGCACCTAAGAATGGTTTTAACTTCTAACTGGTCAAAAATGTTCATACTTTTAATTGTACTTTTGTATGTGATACTGGGCACCTGGTTCATTGTTTGCATGCTCCTGCCAATGCATTGGTGATGACCTCTGATGATGTAAAGGAAGTCAGGAACTTTTTAGTATGCATCAATGATGATATCAAGGATGCCTTTTTGCAATAAAAATGGGGAAGAATGCATCTAGCGGTAACTTAATTGAAGTTTTAGGGAAGGTTATAATAAACTACTTGTATGAGTAAATCGACATGGCCCGTGAAGTTAAATCTAACAAAGTACACAACTATTCTTGATTTGTTTATATTTATACTAGAGAAAATACAACAACTGGTATATAGAAGCAGCAACAGAGCCACCTAAATGAACTACAATTAAGCTTAATTACTCGGGTTGTAGCTGAACCGAGAAGCATAACCCCTTCTCAGCCTAAATGTGCGGAGTTCAGGTGAAAAATGCAACTTGCAGTAGTTCGTTAAAGTGTCATGTAGTAGTTTAAGTAAGTTATATATAAAAGAGGTGTGGTTATGTCATCTGTTACAAAATCATGCTGAATTACAATTATTTTACATCTTCTCAATTGTCAAAAACATTATGAATTCGGAGTATTTAG
This sequence comes from Apium graveolens, assembly GCF_009905375.1. Taxonomy (NCBI): domain Eukaryota; kingdom Viridiplantae; phylum Streptophyta; class Magnoliopsida; order Apiales; family Apiaceae; genus Apium; species Apium graveolens. Next base: position 36,568,483 of record NC_133650.1, read on the forward strand.
TTGTTCATAGTTTCTACAGCTTATTAAAAACAATATATTCCATAATCAAATATATAAATAGTGGTTGTTTGGTTAACATGTCAAAATAGAACTTCAACTTTTTAGGAAGTGCACATTAATAAAGTTGCTTGGTCGACAAAAATAAGGGAAGTTCAACTTGAAGATGCCCTTATGAAAACCTATTCATGTCGCTAGATCAAAAATTTTAGATGTAACTCATCATGTCTATAAATATCAATTTTAACATGGAAAAAGGCAAAATAAGGGTTCTACATGTATCTTCCTATCAACAAAACTGATTGTGTTCAATTTATTTATACACTAGGCCAGATGATCTGCTGTTAGTCTCTGCATATTTAACACCCTCAACACCAACTTCATATCGACTTGAGAGAAGAAAATAAGTACTTGATCACAGGATCATATTCTCTGCATTTCTTCAACTTCTTCAGTATGCAGTTACCACTTCTAATCTGATCTTTTAGCATCCTATCCTTCTACATGCCAATATTATATTAAATTAAATGTTATAGTTCTAGCCTCTAGACTGCATGATGATCAAATATAAGTGCACACCTTTTTGAAATCCTTTTGGACTTCTTTAAATGTTTGAGAGTCTGCAGGGTCTTGAAGTGGGATCTGCCCCTTCCTGCTTTTCAATAATGCAATATTGCAGTTCTTGTCAGCATGAATGAAGCGCCAATAGATTCATATTGATTCTTCAACGATCTCCACTAGCATATCATTGGTAATGGAATATTCGTCTCGTTTGCTCTTTCTTGCTTTCTTTTTGTCCTTGGAGATGTCCTATGTCAAAACAAAGAAGTATGGACTGATGTTGTACATTATACATTTTTGACCGGTTAAAAGTTAAAACCATACAAATGTTCTACCTTAACCGAAAGAAAGAAAATGTTCTTGCTCTTTTATACATGTTCATAGAAATGCAACTTCGGTGTTTTACTTTTTTTATGCAAAGAATGAAATACTAATGTGTTGTTAAATTTATTTTTTCTCAGTGTTACAAATAGTGAGCTTATAAAAGATGAAGTTGATCTTGATATTCGTATCCAGGCTGACAAGGATGATGGAATAATTACAATCACGTAAGTTTTGTAGCAAAAGATAGTTGATGTTGGTTATGTTTATTAGTCAGTGCACTGAGTTTAATCCAATATTTATATTGCAGCAATTCTGGTATTGGTATGATAAGTGAAGAACTAGTTGATTGTCTGGGTACGATTGCACAAAGTGGGACAACCAAGTTTCTTACTGCATTGAAGATTCCTCACACCAGTTACTACAGGCTCTGACCTTTAGATTTTAGACGTGTATCTTTTTACATATCTTTTTTTGCGTACTAGTACCAAGTGTTATCGTACCAGATTTTAGATGTATTTTTATCGTCCTAAACTAAGTACATGTTCTTTGGAGTATGTGGAGTTGGTGAATTGTATGAAAACTGTTGTATTTGCTGGGGGTTTGTGAAAATTGATTTGGTGATTGGTTTGAATTGTTTATTTTGTTGACTTGGATGAAAAATAGGTTTTATGGCATGTTGAATTTATAAACAATTCCTATCAATTTTTTTAAGAAATATGCTACATTAGGTACTTAAATGTTAAAAAGAAATCGGTATAATACAAACCATTATTGTTACCCAGTGGGCCCCACAGGTGGGCCCCATTTTTTGGAAATTCTAAGTGCAAAGGTAACATACATAATGTGATATTATAGACATAGATTGATGTTACCTTTAACTGCTATTGTAACACAAATTCCAATGTTACACCAGGGCAAAAGTAATGTTACCTTAGGGGCCAAAGGTAACTCGAAAAAAAGCAACTTAATTTTTATGTTACCTTAGGCCTTTTTCTGGCTGTGGTAACACTTTCTTGGACCTATTGTAACATTTTCTTGGTGTTGCTGTAGGCCATTTATGGTGTAGTGATTATATATCCTCGTTCGACGTCTCCGATAATTACAGGTTACGTTCCCGTATTTTTGGAATTAATTTTCCCGAAAATCGTGCAGCGTCTCATTTGTTTGTCGGCCTACCCGTCGAGCATCCTGACGTCAAATCAATCATAATCAACAACAACATCCAATTCAACTTACAATCCCAAACACCAGTGCAACTTCAATTATTTATTATTATTATCCGTACTTTTATACTTTTGTTTGTGTTTTTTCGTTTCGTAATTAATTTTTACCGAACTAATTTTATTTAATTAATAAATATAGTGTAATATCCGGGATATATCGTGTAATTATTTTGCTATTAAATAAATTATTATCTGTGTTCAGTATCTATTCTGTGAATTAATTGTTAAGTGTTATCTGTGTTTGGATATTTAAAAATAATATTAATTGAGTATTTTAATTTTTATATGTCCAAAATAAAATATAAATAATTGTTATATCTTCCTAATTATTTTTATGTTGATTTATGGATTTATAAGGATCATATGAAATTTATAAAATCTTTTTCCGAGTATTTAAAATCTATTTTATAAAAACGGGAACCAACCGACGTCATCCGATGTTACGTTTTTGGAACCCGAAACTTTATGAGAACTCCATCCTAACCTAATTGTAATATTCCGAGCATATTCCATGTTTCCACTTTTTCGATCCGGCGTACGGTTTGTTCTGCGCGGGTCCCGGCGCAACATTTTCGATACAATATTCGTTTCGGTAAATCAATAAAACCCGTATTTTCGATAAACGAGAGCTTTTTATTAAACTATCCCAATTATCACCTCGTAGTACGTGTAACCAGGCGCTGAGACCAAGACTGTGGTACAAATTGTACTGGTTTAGATAATTATCCCGAAAACTGATACCGTTTGGATCAATTTTTATAAATAAACGTACCGTTTTATATCCGGAATGATCCAACGGGATACTAATTTTCCGTAATTATAAATAGTCTTTTCCCGTATTTTATTTCGTATCAAAATCATTTGTAGATAGTTAATTTTATAATTTTCTGAGAAAAACCCTAATTTCATAAACTGTTCTAAGAATCAAACAGCAAAACGAAGGCGTTACCGATCTCTGTTTTCAAAGCTCGAGTACTGAATCGAAAGGATTTAAAGTGTTCTATCGGATTCTGAGCTTCGTTTTACTGCAGAAATCAAGGTTTATTTTCTATATTTTTATTTATTTTCGGATTAATTTTATTAAAAATATGATTTTTTGTTCGGAAGATTGTTTGTATGATTTGGTAATTGCATGTTGTAGAGCTTATTTTCCTGATGATTTTGATATATTATACGTCTGATTTGGAGTTCAATAACATGTTCAAATTTGAGTTTGATTTTCGAATTTTAAAATTAGGGTTTATAACCCGTATGAATGTTCTTAATTGAAATTTGGGGGTTTCTTATTCTGGAATAGATAGATGTTGTGGTATAGTGGATTGTGTTCTCTGTGAAATTTGCAATCCAGTCGTATAAGTTTCATGAATCAACGAGGTCTATAGAGAAGGGAGTTGTGTTTTGAATATTTTCGAAGTTCGCCGGAAACTGGCAAACTTCACGGCCAAATTCCGGCCAACTAAGGGATTGTTAGGTTGTTTTGATTGCATGATTGTATTCCTGGTAGTTTATAGATGTTATCTGGAGCTTGTGGTAAGGTGAGGAGGCCGGAATCGTGTTCTCCGGCAACCCCTGCATTTTCCGGCGACGGGGGTGTAAAAATTACAGTTTGATACCTAAACTTTTGGGAACGATGCAGTTTGGTCCCTGAAGTTTCCAGACTTTGCAAATTTAGGATTCCTGTTTTAAAAATGTTTAAATATCATATTTCCTATTTATTTTTATTATAAAAATTCGTTTTTATTCCTGAAAATTCTAAAAATTATTATTTTAATTCCGAAAATTATTTTTAATTCAAAAATAAATCTGAATTAATTTCAGTTAATTTTTAATTGATTAATTGGTCAATTAATTCAAAAATTAATTGATTAATTGATTTAAATAATTATTAATTGATTTTAATTAATTATTTAATTAGATTTAATTATTTAAAAATGATTTAAAAATTCCGAAAAATAGTTTCGAGCTTTAAAATATTATTCTAAATTATTTCAAGGCTCGATAATTATTATAAAATTGTTTCGGAGCGAGAATTGGCCAACTGAACCCTGTTTGTTACCCCGAAATTGATCCAACGGCCCGTTTTAATTCCGAAAAATGTTTTAAAAATCATTTTAAATACTAGAAAGCCTATTTATGACCCGAAATGTCTTTATAAAGGATATGTCGTTGATTATGTGACGTATTATGTGTTATATGTGATATGTTGGTTGACTGTCGGTTTACATATTCGATGTTTACTGGTTTATTGCGTAACTTTCAATCCGTTAATCGGATTTGGGCAAAAGGAAGGGTAGATAGAAGTATGTGTTAAATAGAATCATATGAGTTGAATATTGATAGATGCTTATGATATGTGAGCAGAAGAGGCAAGACGTAGGAGAGGGAAACAGGTAGTTGAGGAGTAAGACGGTTAAGATTGGAAGCGAGTGCAGTGTAGTAAGCTGATACCAGGCAAGTGTTCTGAACTTTTTCGAGATATTGTCGTGATTGATATTCCTGTTTTATATTGCAAGTGCTTTGAAACACTGAACCCTAAACCTTGATTCCAGTTATTGATCTTGAGCCGTAGCCTGATTCTTTCTAGACCATTGATTGTTGTATACCCAAACACGAACCTCAAATATACGATACTACTCCATAAATACATACAAACTAAATACTATACACTGAATCGAGTTACCTACATACGCAAACCATTGTATTTTATGCTTTGAAAGACCAAATCCTTGAAACCCTGAAACATTGATTCATTGTTATCCAATTCTTACATTACCTAGCATCCAAACTTTGAAAATACTCTTCTGATCCTTATGCAGATTAAAACCATTTTATTATGGAACATCAAATATTGTTAATGATTCTGGTTATTGTTTATTATTGTTTATTCTGTTATTATGTTAGAATTGGATTGTTTTTATAAAATTGTGGACCAGATTCGTGGTCAGACCATATAATGGTAAAGTTAGGCCATTGTATGCCTTGGATCCAGTAGTTAGAGCAGTGCTGTGTGCTTTGCTCGGGGTTAGTGCGTGACTGATCAGCAGCCTAACCTTGGTTTTTAATATGAAAATATAATATCCAATTCTAAATTATAATCCATTGTTCACTTGATATCATAACCATGTTCACCTGATGATCATTATTCTCAGTTTTGTCATTGTGACTTGCTGAGCTAGTTTGCTCATTTGTGCGATAATGGTTTCAATTTGGCACAGGAGCACGCGCACAACGTGCGTAAGCAACATCACACAATCGGAACAATAGGGACACAACCGGAAAACTACAGAAATCAGGCAACAGTTTCACCATAAACACACACCGAGTTCACACACACACGCACACAACACACACACATAGCGACACTCACACACCCACACACACATATATACATATATATATATATATAAATATATATAGGAAATACACACACGCATGGATAACATGTCACGCGCCACCACCTCGCCGGAAAACGGCGAAGGGCGGCGGTTGAAACAGAGAACCGGCCGGACTTACCGGAAAGTGAGGACAAGAGTCGAACAGGAGAAGAATGGGGATGGGAAAAAAATGAAGAAAAGGGAGAGAGATTCAAAGAGAGTCGGGAGAGAGAGAACAGATACACGAGAGAAAAAGAGTGAGCAGGAGAGAGATGTGAGGAAGAGGTAAGATTGAATAGATTAGATAAGCCCCAATTTGCAATTATCTGTTAGCTTATCTTTTATTATTCTTAATACGCCACTGTAATTAACACTTTAACGAACAATTAACGTGTAAAATAACCCTAAAATTTATCAAAATAGTTTCTAAAATTTTCGGGATAATATAAAACTAATAAAACATAGGTTTTGAAAATTTTATAGTATTTGTGAAACATGTTACGTACCCGCATTTTACAATTTAACGGACAAACGTGCTATTAAATAAAAGCCAGCAAGTTTTAGGAAAAAAAATTATAAAATTCTCAAAATATTCAAAAGTTAATAAAATAAAATTTCCACAATTTTTTAAATATTTTGGAATTAAATACTGATTTTACGATTTAATGAAATCAGAAAATATTTTAAAATTAAATAATTAATAAATTATTGATTTCTAAATTTTATAAACCCCTAAAAATTATAAATAAAATTATAAAATAATAAAAATAATTTTAGAAACAATTTTAGCATTTTTAAAAATAAATATTCAATAAAATCACTTTAAGATGAATTAAATGCATACAACTCGATAATTAATTATAAAAGTAATCTTCACGTCCAACCAATCAAACACAATTAACAATATAGCAACACATCGCTAACTGAACCATTGCATATTTTATTTATTTATTAATTCAATAATTACATTTATATATCAGATCCAAAATTAGGTTACTTAGCCGCTAAGTAACTGAAAAGACGATACAATTTTAAAACTAAATTTGGATAATTATCAAAATAGAGCTTTCTATAAAATACTTTATACGAAATTAAGGTAATAATGTCTCGCCTTTTGAGAATATGGATTTTTTTATCGATATATAAAATGATTTGTGTATCGAAAATTTTACACCGGAACTCGTACAGGTCAAACTGTACCCCGGATCGAGAAAGTCAAAACATGAAAAGTGTTCAAAATTATCAGATTAGGTTAGGAAGGAGTTCCCTGAAGAGTTTCGGGTTGTAACAACGTAAAAACGATTAAAGTGGGACGATTTCTGGTTCTAAAAAGTAATTTTTATAATTACGTGAAATAATCATTATTAATTCTATAAATCCTTATAAAATCATATGATACTCCAAAAATTACCAGAAAAATACCAAAATTATCTAGATTTATATATGGATAATTGGAAATTAAAATATCTTAATTTTATCAGAAATAAACATCCAAATATTATTATCCTTCATCAAGTAATTCACCAAAATTCACATAAAAATCACATAATAATTATTTATTGATAAAAATAATTACATAGTATTTCCCAGACGTTATAGGAACTAGCTGAGAAAATAATAGTGTGTCAGGAGAAGAAGACAAATGAAGAAAGAGAGACATTGACCGGTGATGAGGTCAGATGCGAGAAAGATGAAAGAGGGATCATGAGGTATGCATCCCGAATTTGGGTTCCGAATGAGCAAGAACTGAAAGATGAGCTATTGCACAAAGGGCACACCTTTAGGTATTCAATCCACCCAGGAAGTACAAAGATGTACCGTGACCCAAAGGAATATTATTGGTGGCCTAACATGAAGAGAGATGTACCAGAGTGGGTCAGCAAGTGCTTGACTTATTAGAGGGTAAAGGCTGAACATCAGCAACCGAGTGGACTATTACGGCCCCTAGAAATTCCGAAATGGAAATGGGAGCATATAGACATTGTTTTGTGACATACCTACCAAGGACTTAAACCAATCACGATGCCACATGGGTCATCATAGATAGACTGAACAAGTCTTCGCACTTCCTACCAATTAATGAAAGGTACACTGTAGACAAGCTAGTGGATATTTACCTGAAGGAGATCGCAGTAAGGCACAAAGTTCCCGTTGCCATAGTGTTAGATAGCGATCCAAGGTTTAACTCCTGATTCTGGAGAAGTTTTCAAGAATGGGTAGGCACCAGACTAAATATGAGTACAACTTACCAACCCCAAACGGACGGGTAAAGTGAAAGGACTATCCATACCATAAAAGAATGCTAAGGGTCTGTGCCATTGACTTTGAGGGAAATTGGAATGACCACTTACCCCTGATTGAGTTTGCCTACAACAATAGCTATCACGCTAGCATACGAAAGCCCCCGTATGAAGCTCTTTATGGAATAAGATGTCGCACTTCCTTATGTGGGGATGAAGTTGGAGAACATAAGATTCTAGGGCCCGAGTTGGTCCAGCAGACTCAAAAAATGGTGGGACTCATCAGAAAGAGGCCGGTAGCGGCTCAAGACAGACAAAAGAAGTACGCTGATGTAACACCCCCAAATCCGAGGTCGGGGATCCGGGTTGTCACGAGTTCCATTTCCCTTAATAACACTCAATCTTAATAAATAATCAACTACTCTGTACTATGACCCCATAATATACACACACACCACAAGTTATAGTCTCAGAGATGAATACTCAAAAATAAGACAAGTCATTTTATTCCACAACTATATGCCAATACACCTTAAAAGGGTTTCTGAATAAATTTACATTTCTTTGCCATTATTATAATTCATAAATATACATAAATCTGTTACATCAAAAGTTGAAGCCTAGCCTATTGGTAGTTCCTACCTCAGCTACAGCGACATCAATGCCTATAGGAAGCTGCGGAACGTTTCCTATCCGCTCGCGAATTGGGAGCTTGGTCCTGTTCATCTTGTCTATCTGATGTTGTGTGATAAAAGAAGAAAGCAAGGGTGAGCAGCAAGCCCACCAAAATAATATGTATAATGATTAACAATATATGAGCCTTCTCATAGTACTCATGAAAGTCTTGGTCAAAAGAAATGAACCAAGTTTGATATCTTAATGCGATGAAGTCGCAAAATATTCAGTATATATACATATATACTTTTCAAAATCTTGGAAGTCCTCTTCCATGCATAATATACACAGAGTTCCAGTTCATAACTGTATAAAAAATAAATATTGTTGCAAGGTGATCTCATATATCTAACCTTGTCTCAACGTTTTTCTGAAAGTCTTTGATATGCATAAGATAATCATTTACTAGATATAAGTTTAAAAGATGAAGTTACGAGATACTCCAATATACTTATATCCGAATACTACTTGAACTACCACCGTTCAAGTTATAATCAGTTTCAAAAGGTCATCACCCAGATGAGACTACAAGATAAGACTTGAATAGATTCAATCTTTGAACATCATTATAAATAATGAAGTTACAAGATACTTCATTAAGTCCCGATATATATATACACCTATATATATAGACATTTCATACACTCCTTGAAAACCTCTGTTATGAAAATTATAAACAGAGTTGCAATATCCAATGAATTTGGAAAGGAGAAAACCTTGGCATAAACCTGATATCTTGCTGATCAGGCAAAGATACCAATAAGTAACCTTTTCTACTAGTAGATGGACGAATTCCCCACTGGTCATCACCCTGGTCGCAATAGGACCTTATGTTAGACTGCCACTCAGCCACTTATGCATTTGATGGACTTCCACTGAGCCACTTAGACTATCATGGACGCCCACTGAGCCCATATTGCTTATGCCGACTCGATAGATGGACTTACTTCCCGAACGTTGGGTAAGTAATCAATTCATTTACCAAAACTGCAACCTTGTTGCGAATATAAAATACACCATAGAGCCGGATCCCTCAGGTTTTGAGCGAGTATTTAAATCCCCTTTTTAAAAGGAAGATCTTAAATATAAAAATGAGTTTTGGGATCCGCTCTAACGTTTAAAAATCATTTTGAAGACTCGAAAACACTTTAAAGAGTGTTTGGAGTAATGCTGATTTAATGAAGTAAATCAGTCCCAATATATTTAGAAAATGTCTGAATATTATTATTTAAATAATATTCCCATAAAGAATAATCTTTATACAAATAATTAAAGTAGAAGTTGTAAGACTTATACTTGAAATGAGTATTAAATAACCAAAGATATACTTATACGAAAGTACTATCTTTATTTGAATAGTCGAAAATAAGTTTGATTATCGAAACATCATTCTTTAATAAAATAAAGAATATTATTAAATAATAAGCGGAGTCATAATACCTCGAATGAATATTATAAATAATATTCATTAAATAAAATAACGGAGTCATACATCCTCAAATGAATATTCAATTAATAATCATTAATAATATAACTGAGTCATAAGCCCTCGAATGAATATTCGAAATAATATTCAATAATAAAATAAAGGAGTCATAAGTCCTCGGATGAATATTCGAAATAATATTCAATAATAAAATAAAGGAGTCATAAGTCCTCGGATGAATATTCGAAATAATATTCAATAATAAAATAAAGGAGTCATAAGTCCTCAGATGAATATTCAAAATAATATTCGATAATAAAATAAAGGGAGTCATAAATTCTCGGATGAATATTCAAAATAATATTCGATAATAAAATAAAGGGAGTCATAAATCCTCGGATGAATATTCGAAGTAATATTCAATAAATAAAATAAAGATAAAGTTATCGAATAAACCTTATTCGATTAATAGTTTTGAAAACTATAACCATATATATATATAAAAATATATATATTATTCTCGGGAACCTCGACTCCCGGTTTAGAAATATGTTCACCTTTTATCCCCTATATTAAGGGTAAACTCAAATACCGCTTATCTCTAGCATAGGTATTATGCAACTATAAGCGTTTTAACCAACAGATATATAACCCAAGAATATGAAACATGCATACATATATACCATATCACATGCTACAATGTAACGACCGAGAATTTTGCGACGTAATTAAGAAAGTAAAGTATGTGTTATGTGATGAGATTATGTGATTAAGTGGTGATTATTTGTCTTATCTGTATACTAGAGTTAAGGAGCGTGGATAAAAACGTTCCAATTTAAAGAGTCAGCTTAGGAGTCAAGTTGTGGTTTCGGGCCGTCAGGTAGAACGGAACCCGTCCTAATATGGAAATTAAATAATATAAAATGTGAATTATATGTGAAGTAAATGAATGAAGTATTTCATCTTAAGAGACGTGTTGATTGGCAAAGGTAATGAGAAGCGTATTCGAAACGCTGAGCGTCGGGCCGTTAGGCTGAACGTGACCCGGTACGCGTAAAAAGGGAATAAAGATTAAAGAGGGATAGATTCTATGATCAGACCTGAGTCGTTATGTGACTATATGCGTGTGATTGCTTGACTGTGTGCATGATTATATGTTCTGTGTTAATTTCTGTGAATTTTAAAGGAATTATGTGATTTACATAAGGGTTTATTTAACCTTCGTGCATTTTTATAAAATCATCTGAGATGGATAAAAACATGGGATTTGTTCTGTTATCTTCGTAGAGGTCTTAGAGACTTTTTAAAAATGATGAGTGAATTTAATTGTGGGTCTTTGCATTTTTAAATTGATTTTATGTGGAAAAGGTATTTATTAAAGCGAGTTTGTGAAATTCATATAAAATCAACCGCTCGCTCAAATTCTTATTATGAGTAATGGATAAAAAGCTAATTTCGAGGCCTACACGTTAAAAATGTCATTTTCAATAATTCTCGACTTTCCGAGAGAGATATATATTGTATTTGAATTTTATCGCATTTAAGTAAAAAGAAAAGGAATGAGTGAGTAAAAGGAAGTTGGTAAATTACTAGATTGCCCTTGTTTCTAGGAGCTATATATAACCCACTTTCTTTTCTTTTCTTTCTTTTGTGCACTCATTCTCTCTTTTCTCTCTTCTCTCTTTCTTTTCTCTCGTCTCTCTCCCGAACACTCTCTCTCTCTCTTTCACTCCCTCTCGGCCCTCTCATCTCTCATCTCTCTCACTTGCATGCAACCCCCAAATCTTACTCAAACTCAAAGATATTGCTACCTTTAGCCTTTATTTTTGGTATACTTCTTGATTCCTATTTGCATGTAAGTATTTGCAAGGTTTTGTTGAAGTGATCACTATTGTTGTGTTTAAGAAAAACAATTTCTTGAAGCATAACTATAAGAGTGATTTTAAGAGGTTGTGGAGGTCGTAAACTCGAGAGGAGATCCGTCATGAACTCTCTCAAGTTCGACCACCACCGGCCATGATCCAAAGGAGAGCCGGTGGGTTTTCCAAGATGTGATTGTTGGATTTTAATGTTGCATGTTATGATTTCTTGAAAACTTGAAAAAAAAGGGTTTTGCTTCTTTTGTTGAAAATTGAGTATGTGATTGGTAAAATGATTTCCTTGGTTGTAAAATGAATGTGTGCAAGTGATTGTTGCTTAGAAAATCAAATTTTATGATTTGCATGTGAGTTTTGCTTCGGCTTTTTGCTAATAAAAAGGGAAATTTAATTTTGTGACTTGATCTTGGTATGAACTAAGCTTAATTAGTAGTAAATAGAGTTGCATGTTGATTTAAAAGAGGAGTTAGTGATGCATGTCAATGTTTGGTTCTTGGATTGTGAGTTTTTGAACTTTTGCCGAATAGAAAATGGGTTTAGAAGAGATTGATTTGTGATTAAGTGAATGCATGCATGTTGATTGAATAATTTGATTAAGGTTTGAGTCATTAGGTGATGTTTGGCTTTGTGCTTCGAAAATCTTGATGAAAATGAGAGCAATGACTAAGTTAAGACTTAAAACAAGTTGAAAATGTGATATAAGACTTTGCATGTCAAGATTGATCTTTGTATGTGTGTTTTCTTGATAAACCCGAATGGATTGAACCTTTAAAGTGGTTTATTGTGAGTAGACTTGATTAAAGTAATGATGGATGGTGATTAGACTAATAAGGAATGAATTATTGTTGCATGCTAAGTTTAGGTTCGAATTTTTGAGTTAATAAGAAAGGAAATTGAATTTGGTGAGATAATCTTGGTAAACACTAAGTTTGTATGATTTAAAAGCAATTGCATGATAGTTTTAAAGGAGATCAATGAGTGCATGCTAGTAATTAGTCTTTGAGTTGAAAATTATGTTCTTGCCGAATGAAAACAAGATAAAAAGGGGATAACTTGGTGATTAAGTGTATGCATGTTGATTTGATGGATTGATTGAGTTGAAATCACTAAGTAGTGCATGGTTTGGTGACTTAATGAATGGAATGATTTAATAGGGGATTAAAACGAGAAAGATATGTGGTATATAACCTTGCATGTCAAAATCTATTTTTGCATGCTTGATTCTTGATTGTGATAAATGTTAAGGCCGAATAGGCCATAAGAAATAAAGGTCAAAACTTGATTTTGGTAATTGAAAGAATGATTGAGTGTTATATGTAAAAATCTTTGATTTTGCTTGATTGGATTGTTGTTTTGATTCGAATTAAGGAATAAAAGAAAAGGGAATTAAGTCGATTGATATAAGTGATAGTATGCACGTAAATGTTTGGTTGTGAATGTGTCTAGTACTCATAAAAGAGTCGTGTTAGTTTGATTTGAGAAATAGCCTAGGTCAAGCGAAGTACGCTTTGATTGCTAGGTATATAAGGATATGA